>NW_009618092.1:13511-25783 GCF_000690535.1 Cariama cristata | reverse complement strand
TAAAGAGGGGAAGACAACACCAAAGAAGGAGAAAATTTCTCCCAAGAAGACTGAGGTAGGAGCTATCAAAATTAATTCAGCTGTCTTGGTGGAGTTTGCATGAAAATAGTTTTTATTTATTATTGTTTATGTGTCACTGTTGTAACTTGGTACCTTGAATCTTCTGGGCAATTTTTAAGAATTTGAATTCTGGTAAGGCTTTAAGTTCCTAGCAATTGTAAAAATATAGGAAAAAATAGCTGGAAAAGTGTAAATTAAATGCATGGAGGAACTGAGAGTTCTTTAATGCTCAGTAAGGTATGCATGTACACTGCAAAATTAGTTCAGTGCTTTTTCACGTTTAAGTTTCCTGAAAAAATGCAGAATGCAGGAATTCTGACACTTACCTAGTCAGTGAAAGCTTACTGTTTATGTGTGTGGGGTGACCTTGTTGATCTATACTGCTGTTGGAATGATAAATGGGTATTGTGCCCTGCCCTGCCCAATCTCTTATTTCTGGAGTATATTTTTTATGATTGATACATTATGTAGGAATATAATTTAGTTTTCTTCTAACTGTCTGATTCAGTAACTCTAATTATTGAACACATTGGCAGTTATTGGTAACCTTAAAACATACTTTTTAAACATAAAGTACAAAATAGCTGATTTTGACACTTCAGTGCAGAGCCTGCAACTTTTTTGGAGGTGAGTTTAAAATAATTTTTTACTGATGAAGAAGCTTAAATGTCTTTTAGAAGTAGGAATACTACAAAGTAGACTTTATGTAAGTGATGATCAGGTATAGACAGTATGTACATTCTGAAATAAAATAGGATGTGAATTTAAAGCAACAATTTATGAATTAAGTGAGCATGTACATGTGGAATACAGATGAATCTACAGAAACTTGACAGTAAAAAGAAATCCATGCACCCATTGTTTAAACTTTCAGATGAGTTTTTGAAATCTTTTTAAAAAGAGCAAAATACCCCAAGTGTTAGAACTTTTTCCTTTGGTGCATAAAAATGTCTTAAACTGTGATGCTTGTTTATTTTGTTGTTTTTATATATGTAACAGTATTAATTTATTTTTTTTTTCCTCCTGCCCAAGTCTGGAAGCCCTGAGGACTCTGAAAAGAAGCGAATCAATTATCAAGCCTACCGAAGCTTCCTGAATCGTGAGGGCCCAAAAGCACTGGGTTCCAAAGAGATACCTCAGGTAAGTTTGCCTACAGCAGAATTCTATACGCAGAAGTGGAGTGTGTTGTAGACTTACTGTTAGAAGTGATCTCACAAGTATCAACTAAACTCTTTTTAAAAACTGGTATTTTTTTCAAATGGGAAGTATATATTGGAAAAAGCTAAATTGTAATGCAAAGCAGTGACTAAATGTAAGGAAATATACTAAGAAATTAAATTTGGTATTTGTTTTATGAAGTCCATGATGATGAAAAATAGTTAGTCTTAAAGTTGAAGATTGCTATCACTCATTTGACTGACATGCTATGCTTAAAGCACGGTGTTATGAATGTGATCAGCCAGGTAAATAATGTGTGAAGTTTTGTTGGTAGCTATTCCTTTTAATGGCTTTTGAACTTTTAGAACTATTACCTAGCTAGGTATGATAGGCTTATTTTTAGAGTTTCATAGTGTACTAGACGTGATAGGGGGTTAAAAAAGCTTATGGTAAAGAGGTATTTGGTAGGATCACATCAGGTAACGGCATTTTTCTGCAATGCTTTGGTTCTCAGGGAGCTGAAAACTGCTTGGAAGGCCTGACATTCGTAATTACAGGCGTTCTGGAGTGCATTGAAAGAGATGAGGCCAAGTCTCTGATTGAACGTTACGGTGGAAAAGTAACTGGCAATGTCAGCAAAAAGACAAACTATCTGGTTATGGGGCGAGACTGTGGCCAATCTAAATGTGAAAAGGTGAGTGTTCGTGTGCCTGAGCAAAGTAGAAGTGAAACTGTGACTTGTTCGTATCTAACCGTTGATTTTCAACATCTCTGCCAAAAGGAGGCAGTACTACTAATAAAGTGCATGTTAAAAAGCAAAAATTGCCAAATATTTTAGGACTTTGTTTTGTTTCTCTGTATATGTGTATACACACACACATATATATATTTTAAAAAACCAACCAAACAAAACCCAAACAAACAAAAAAATCCTTGTTGTTGTGTTCCTAAACATAATCTTTACTGGAAAGCACTTTGAAGTGAATTATGTAACTCATAACTTTATTTGACTTTACTTTTAATTCTTACTTTTGCTCCAGGCATCAACTTTAGGGACAAAAGTTATTGATGAGGATGGCCTGTTTGATATTATTCGAACTATGCCAGGCAAAAAGTCCAAATATGAGCTGGCGGCTGAAACAGAGGTTTGTTTATTATAAACTTAGGGGGTTTGTGTGTGGCTTTATGTGGGTTTGGTGGGTTTTTTTGCTTTGTTTTGTTTTTAATTCAAAGCAGTTTTGGTCTTCTGTTCCAGTAACAGTAACCCTACAATTGTCAATTTGACCTTTGGGGTTAAAAGTACTGGAAGTGAACATTTTATATTTGTGTTTAAGACTTCTACTTGAGAGCTGTAGGGTTTTTTCCCACCTTTCATTTTTATACTCTGACATTATTCTGTATCTTAGGTATCTGATTGAGGGGGTAATTGTATCTCCTTAGATGGTTTCAGTTTTAAACTTTGAGTATTTGCTTATTCTTTGAAATAAGTAACTGTGATATCGTGTGGTACCTAGGTGGACCCAATATAAAATTGCACTGTAGACAGAGGACCACTGTATGTAAACCATGTATGTACATAATAGATTTTTGTCTTTGTGGTACTTGAACTGCTAATATTAAAGGTAATTTTCTCAGGGAATACTGTAAAAACAGTAGCAAGGTTTTTTTATGCACGTTTAAATTAGTCTGTAGTGGTTGATAAAAGGTTATTAAAATCTCCGTTAGCTCTAGCACATTGTGCATTCGGTATAGCCATTGCTTTGGTGCTTCTGATGTGGGTAGACATGAATTGTTGCATGTAAAGACACTATTGGTGTCTTAAGGAAAAGCAACTCTAAGCTTACTAGCTAGTTACTTTCACTCCCTTTGAATTGTTCTGGTTTGAATACTTTCTGGAAGGGTTTTGCAAGAGCTTCATGGGGGTGTCTGGCCCTTTTCTTCCGACCTGACAGTCATCAGCTTTGTATTTTTTTTTTTTTTTTTTTAAACAATGTATCACGCTTCATGAGTAAGGGGGCTACTCTTGGAATTACCAGAACATTTCCTGCCTCTCTTTTGTGGGTGGTGCTACAGAACCAGGTGGCATCATGTTTAACAGTGCTTTATTTTTTCAGAGAGGAATATTTCTTTATCTGCTCTTGAAGTGTTTTTTATCAATCCATAAGCTTTGTTACTTTCCTAAGCACTCCTGTACATGTGTTCAAATGAAGTTTCCTTTTACTTTTCTTACCTTTATTTTCTGAAGGCGAAGAAAGCGGAGTCGAGACCTAAAAAGACACCACAGAAAGGTGAAAAAAGGAATTTTAGTCCATTCAAAAGGGAAGCTGATAATAAAAAAACCAAGTCTACTCCTGAAAAAGGAGATACAGTCAAATCTGCCAAGAAAGAAACCACTGGTGTTCGAAAGCTTATGGACTTTAAATGGCAGAGTGTTGAGAAGAAAGAAGCCCCAAAACCTAAGGGAAACTTAATTTCTGAGGTTAATGAAGATGGAACAGAGAGATTGCTATGGGTAGATAAATATAAACCCGTGTCTCTTAAGGCAATAATTGGACAGCAGGGTGAGCAAAGCTGTGCCAATAAACTGCTCCGATGGCTCAGAAATTGGCAGAAGAATGCCTCGGAAGATGGACAAGGTGAGCAGCGCGGTTAACTTTTCTCTGTATTCTTCCATGCCAGACTGCTTGGTTCCCTGGACCGATAAGGGTCTTTGAGATGGCAGAGCAACTCTAGAAACTGGGAATGAGGCTGCAGTTGGATGCATTTTTAGTAGCAGTTGAGCCTGAGTTTTTTGGGTTTTTTTTGTTGAAGCAGTTGTTCACTTACCACCCATCCCCCCAAAAAACCAAAACAGAAAACTATGTTAGAAAATAATTTTTTTAAGTCTTGTGGTAGTCTCTTAACTGTGACTTTTTTCCCTAAAAGAAAACAAATTAACCTAGCAGTAATGTATATAAAAATGGCCTCACATTCAGCCTATTGAATTCTTTCTCACCAAGAGAAATGTTGGCCTGTGCTAACCTGTCTGTACACATGGTGAAAATACAGGATAGCAGCATATCTAAAGGGCTGCTGTCATGCATGGGGAAGAGATGAATTGTTAAGGTCCTGGTTCTGCCTGGCAGGTAGTCTGTGTCATGCATAGTGTGTCATCCTATAGGCGTGTTTTTCTGTGTTTCAAATAGCATTTAAGCTTTGCTTCAACCGTAGTGGGTAGTGGGGTTTTTGTGTGTGTTTTGGGTTGGTTTTGTTGGTGTTCGTTTTTTTTTTTTTTAATGATGTGGTTGTGAGGAAATTGCTGGAATAGTTATATTACATTAATAGCACTTTTGCTATTTTTCAATTTAGAATCACTGCAAATCTTGGACTAAGATGGTTTAAGCTGCTTTTCTCCAAATGGTTAGGATACAGATGTGTCTGCATTTTTTGATATTCATATCGGGCCTTAAGTGAGAAAAAACTCCAGTGATGTTTGATATCTTTAGAAGTATGTAGTTTGTTTTGTAATACACACCTAGGTAAAACCTGGAATCTTCTTTTATAGCAAAGACCAATAAAACTGGGGGCAAAGATGATGGTACTGGTTTTAAAGCAGCATTACTCTCTGGTCCACCTGGAGTTGGTAAAACTACTACAGCTTCTTTGGTTTGTAAGGTGAGTTCCTCTTAACAGGTTTTCCCAGCAGTTTTTGTTATGTATTGATTCTGTATCTGGATACAGGTACAGCGTGCAGGTGGATGTCCCCTAAATGACCAAGGTCTGCTCCCAACCTAGTTCCATCTGCTCAGAACAGGGTTACAGGTGAAAATAGTGGAAGTTTAAGTACCTTTATCAGGTCTGGGGCAAGAATGTAGCAATGGGTGTCTGCATTTCTTTCTGCTATATTGAGAGGAAGCACATCACAGTATGTTGAACAGTTGGAAATGGTTTTCAAAAATTGTGAGCATTCTGCTAGTTCTACAAGTCGGAAAATATTTGCACTAAATTTAGTGGGAGTCAAATTCTGGCAAGCCTTTTGAAAGACTTGGTCGTGTGTTTATATATCTTACAAATATCTTTCCCAGACTAATTCTAAATTCAAATACTACTTCAGGATGAGAGGATTTGTCAGGACTACGTGTCCATTTCTAAATCTGAATTTAGAAATCGTTTTTTCCTAACTTACTGGAACACTGTGTTCCACTAACTGTGTCATGAGAATCAGCTGAGAACTCCATATTGTAGAAATACCATTAACTTAACAGTGTTGTAACAAGTTACAGATTATTTTTGTTCTTTGACTTAGAAGAATTTTCTTAGAATATGATACTGCCAGCTTGGAAGGGTTTCAGAACAGTTGTCAGCTATCTGACCTTTGTGCTGGGAAGGGGTGATTACTTGCCTCAATATTTGAGTTGTATAGAGTTAACTCCCAACCTCCCCCAGCCTCTGAGCTTTGTGCCAACAAGCTAATGCTGCACCCAAAACTAGACCTGCGGAAAAGCTGGATGTGCTGACTTGGGCTGATATCTGCACTAGCATGGTCTGGTTCCACTTCTGGTTTCCAAACTAGCTTGCTCACAGCTGCTTCAGATCTCTGCAGAGCATTTCGCTGTGCTCCACAGGAATAGCCAACACTGGGTGGTTCAAGCTGCGGTATCAGGGCTGTGTGCAGCACACTGCTGTGCTGTGGCATGCCCCTGGCAGGGGAGTTTGCTGATAAAGGAGCAGCTGGGTTCTTTCAGGGACTGACATGCAGCCCAGACATGTTCTGAAGTGTTAGGACTGCTGGGGGAGCCATGTGTTTCCTAGCTGCTAAATAGTTAAAAGCTGCACTTTCCTTCAGCTTTCAGGGGGATGTGACATATTTCTTTGTGCATAAAACTTTGATATGCGGCTGGAAATACCATGGAGCTTAGCCAGCCTTGGCTCATAGTTCTGCTTTCTGTCCCTGGTGGCAGTTCTGCTAATCTTTCAGAACTAAATCTGTGCCACTGACTCCCTCCCGCCACAAAGAAAAGTTCTCTTTTGGGCATATCTGTTACGTGTGTGGTTATAAATATTTTTGGAGTGTGAGAGAAAAGGAGTATAAGGGGAGAAATGAATCAAAGCCACAAATTATATGTGACAACAGTGTTGTAAGAGCTTTCTTCTGGAACTCTGAAATTCTGAGTATGCATATGCTCTTTCACTGATTGGTGTTCTCAGTTTTTGTGTGGTTTCTGTGTTTGCTCTAGGAACTGGGGTATAGCTATGTGGAGCTGAATGCCAGTGACACTCGCAGTAAGAACAGTCTAAAGGAAGTAGTTGCTGAGTCACTTAACAACACCAGCATCAAAGACTTCTGTTCTGGTATGTCTGTTGTTTGAAGGAGGATTTTTCTTGTACTAAGAGTCTGGTTACAGGAGGGACAAAGCTTCCTTATTACACAGCAGTGTTAGGAATTTAACTTGCTTGTTGTGTGGAGGGATCCAGCTCTAATAAGGCTGGCTTCATTTAGTAAGCTGTTTTATTTCACCTTCAATTGTAGAATTAAATCCTGCTATTAGAATCGGCTGTTAATCTGCATAAACTACTCAAGAACTCTGCAGTTGTTCTTCTGTTGCATGGGACTTGTTGCTTGGAAGATGACACGAGGTTACAGTCAGTTCTGTTCTGTGAACATAGATTCATGTGATCAAGTGGCAGAGCAGGAGGTTCACCACCACCTCAGTTGTCTAGGATGGGGTTACCTAACCTACAAAGCATTGGGTAAAACTCTGAGCAAGACCCTGTGTTATTCCCATCTCATTTTCTTGTCCATATTCATTTTCAGGCACATCCTCATCAGTTAGCGGGAAACATGTATTGATCATGGATGAAGTGGATGGTATGGCAGGCAATGAAGACAGAGGAGGGATTCAGGTGAAACTGCTATAGTTATTAGCTAATGCTACTGTTAAGAGTGCATACCATACACAGCACAAAATATTTCAAGCCAGCGTACTGTCCTCAACCTATGGTCCATAGAAAGTCTCTGGAGTACGGTTTATCTGACTTATTTTAGAAGTCTGTCTTGTGTGAGAAGAGCTATGCATTGGTAGAGGGAGGAAAAAAGATACTTTTGTAAAAGAAGCCTGGAGTGATGTACTTTAGGTGTTTATTCCTGGCCAGGTGAATTTATCCTAAGGTCTCTGTAGCTGATATCTACCTGCAGTGGGAGGTTTGTAATCTGTCTGGGACAGTTGCACTCTTCAGTAGGCAGTAACACGGAATAAATAATGCGGCATAGGCAGTATTCTCCTTTGTTCTTAGCAGCTCTGGTTTTAGCTTCTGAAGATTTCCTATGGTTACATGCAATACTTCGACCGTAAAGGGCATACAGATCTCTAGGCTTAGATGCAGACATTTATATTGCAGAAATATGAAATTGAACGGAATTTCACCTTTATTAGAGGACGCAAAGTTTGTTCTGGTAAGCCTAATAATGCTGAAGCCTCAGGGTTGAGCTCTTTGGACAGGGAAGAGCTCATCTTTTTACTTCATGCTTCTTCATTGTTTGTGGCAGGGCGCAGTCAGAAAGACACGCGCTCCCTCTGGGCATAGGCTAGGTCAAAGTGGCCTTTGGACAACTGAATCTACTTCTGCAGGTGGACAGCTCTACTCTGGGCTATTGCTCTTCGTTGCTTCATGGAGGATGGTCCAGACATGATTGCTGGAAGTAGATGGTGGAAGTGGGTAGACAGCAGATTTATTGCAGCTGAACAGGACAGCAAGTGAAAAAAGTAGGAGAGGGGCCACGTTTTCACTGTGTGGAAATGTGGTTACAGTGGGAGGACTTTTATAGACTTGCATCTGTCAAGGATCTGATTTAAGGCAGGGACTAATGCTGCTTGGTATGACATCTTAATCATTCTTATCGGAGTTATCTGATGTAATTTTTGTAATGTGTTTAAATCACAGGAGTTGATTGGTTTGATTAGACACACAAAGATACCCATCATCTGTATGTGTAATGATCGCAACCATCCTAAAATACGTTCCTTGGTCCACTACTGTTTTGATCTGCGTTTTCAGAGACCTCGTCTAGAACAGATTAAGGTAAGGTGGCTGTGGCTGTATGGGCTGCACTGAGTCACCATCAGTAACTTCTGTCTTCATGGGGCAGAATTTATACAGAATTGGAATTGCCACTTAAAACTTAATGGATCACCTCAGTGAGTAACTCTGCTTTTCAGAACGGGTTGTTTTTCTTCCTAAAGAATGAAGTATCCCAAAGCCTTTCAGATTTTAGCAGTTTATCTTAAATATATCCAAAGATTGCGTTGGTTTTTTTTTTTTTAAATGATCATACACATTTTTTACACCAATGACAAGGGATGACTTATGTTTATCAGAGAAAATTTAAATTATATGTGATATAAAAAAGTAGAAAAATGTGGTAATGCTCTTTCATAAATGTGTCAATGTATTGTGCAGGGGGAAGAATTCATAGGAATTCTCTAGTGACAATTTCTCAATTGTGTGTATTACAGGGTGCTATGATGTCTATTGCATTTAAAGAAGGCTTAAAAATTCCACCACCTGCTATGCAAGAGATAATCCTGGCAGCAAATCAGGACATCAGACAGGTTGGTGCCAATTCAGCATCGGTGTCCATTCAGAGAGCACATCATGTACAAGTCCTGGACTTCAACGTAGTATTTGAACAGTGTTGTTGTTTTTATGTATAGAGATCGGGCTGTTTTCTGCTCGAGTCTTCCATTTAAATGCTGTTATGCTACCAAATTGTAAATTTTGTTCTTTAGGTTTTACATAATCTTAATATGTGGTGTGCAAAGGATAAATCATTGACTTACGATGAGGCTAAAACGGATGCCAGCAGAGCCAAAAAGGATATCAGACTGGTAAGTGTAAAATACTGGATTGGCTTTTACTGTCATATTCTGTCTGATATAGTCACTAGGCTTCATGAGCCTCCTCCACACTAAAGCGCTGATAGCCTAGATGCAGGGAGCTGTCAGATTTGCCACAAGTAGTTGAAGAGCAGTAAATCAGGACAGAGTATGTCTTGATGTACTGGTTTCTTATGTAAGATGCAATTATGAAGCTCATGCTTCTCATCCCAAGACCTCTGTTTAGGAGGTAATTCTCTTAGTATCAGAAGTAAAACAGGTAAAGTGCTAGGAATGAAATACTGAACCTTGAACTTGTAACTGAGTCCAGATATTGTTGGGTACCATCGCTAAAGTAATTTTGTTGATAATGTGCTGTGTCTTATTGTTTGTGTTGACCTGCAACCCACTGACTTCTTGAAATATCATTTACTTAGGGCCCTTTTGATGTTGTCCGGAAGGTTTTTGCTACTGGAGAGGAGGCTTCTCGTATGTCTCTTATAGACAAATCGGATCTTTTCTTCCATGATTATTCCTTAGCACCTCTCTTTGTCCAAGAGAACTATGTACATGTGAAACCGGCTGCTGCTGGGTGAGTTATTGCATACCTTAAATTGACATAGGCCTTTGTGCCAGGGAGTAAAACTGGACTAAAACCGATCTGGCTATTTCTGATTTGTAATACAGTCAACTGTGTTTTTCCAGAGGAAATCTGAAAAAGCACTTGGTGCTTTTGAGTAGAGCAGCTGACAGTATATGTGATGGTGATATAGTGGACAGACAGATTCGTAGCAAGCAAAACTGGAGTCTTCTTCCAACACAGGTGAGCACTTAACACTTATTTTATGTGCTTTATGGATGTCCAGTGTAAAAGACTGATCCCTTGAAATTGATTTTTCAGTATAATTTTATGGCCTGTGTGGTTCATACTTCATGTAGTAGTCTCTGTTCTGCTGGTGAATAGAGCAGTTTCCCGTATTCATGTTGTTGAACACACGCTGTATCATGAAATGAAGTCTTCTGAAACTTTGAAAAGCTCGATCCTCCTTTATGAAGCATAGGAGCACATGGCACATTCCACTTCTGACATGCAGTTACAAGCCTGCTCTCTTTTATTGATGTACTTCCTATCCCAGCCTCTCACCAGGCTGGTATTTCTCCCAGAGCACAGAGGACTGGAGCTTCATTGCTGTACTTCAGTGTTTCAGCAATCATTAGACAAGACTTATGTGTGAAGGACTATGACTGGCATCAGAGAATGTATTCTAGATTAAGTTGGAAGGGACTTCTGGAGGTCCTCTAGTTCCCCCCGCTTAGGAAGCTGCTTAGGAACATAGCTAGCCAAGTTGATGCAGGTTTGTGGTGTTCTTTGGAAAAGTCTCCTTCACCATGTCTGTGTGTTGGATACTACAGTGCTTGTTTGTGGGAAGTCAGCTGTTTGACTGCGCTCTAAACTGGACGTGAGAAACAAATAGGCTTTTTTTTGTTATGGCTTTTAAACCCCAGATAATTTCAGATATTTTAGAACATGGTAACAAGCAGGGCAGTACAAGAGATGAAGCTGTAACTTAAAAGAGGGCTTGAACAGAAACAAGCAACCAAGAAAGAGTTCTTTTAAAATGCGCTGTTTCCACTATGGAACTGTATTGCCTACCCCCTTTCATGTGGACGAGTAGGGCAGTAGGTCATGGTGTCAGTGAGGCTAGCTGATGGTGACTGGAGTTTGGCATGTGTGTTGCTTTTTCAGGCTATTTATGCAAGTGTTCTCCCAGGAGAGCTGATGAGAGGTCACATGTCCCAGTTTCCTGTCTTTCCCAGCTGGCTTGGGAAGCTTTCATCCACAGGCAAACACGATCGTATCATTCAAGAACTGGCGATGCACATGAGTCTCAGGTAGTACTGATGTTCCTCTTCTGGTTTATATTGATGTGGATATTGAGTTCTCATGTAGTTTGTTACCTACCATTAATCCCTTGCTGTGCTTTGTACAAACTTAAGTGTATATTCTGTGACTATACTCCTATGTTGTCGAGGATGCTTTCTCAGCAGTTAATCTGGACAACAGACTGCAAACACTTTTAGTATAGTCAGCAGTACTGTGACTTTTTTTTTCCCCTGCCTGAAGTTGTTTCTCAGTTAGGGATGTGTTTCCCCAGATGGGTCGGTGTTTGAATACCTTGCATCGGTTATCCCTAATGCAGGGGTGGCAAAAGGAACGGCGCGCTGCAGCTTGCCCTTAACTCTCAAGGCAGCTGATTATCCATTTGCTGAGGGCCTTATCTGCAGGTTGCTTGTGTTTAGAAGTGAGTGGTGGTGGTTGTACAGATTTACTTACTACTTTCAATTTGACAAAGAACGCAGACATGCAAGAGGACAGTAAATATGGAGTATCTGTCGTATTTGCGGGATGCGCTCGTCCAGCCCTTGAAAGAATTTGGCGCGGATGGTGTACAAGAAGCTATAACATTCATGGACTCTTACTGCTTGATGAAAGAAGATATTGAAAATATCATGGAAATAAGCACATGGGGAGGCAAACCCAGTCCTTTTTCAAAGCTGGATCCCAAGGTAAAATTCACTGGTAAATTTTTTTCCTTCTATATCTTTAAAATCATAAAATAATAGCTGTCATATGGATGTGCTGCTGAAAGGCTGAAGTTGGTGCAGCTGCTTATTACCTGTAATTTAATAAATGGTACTCTTTAGATCAACTGTCAAACATACTACTAAAGGTTCAGGGGTGTGTCCTAAAAGCTAGTCAGGCTGGGCTTCATTCAGGAGTCTTAGACTTGTTGTTCCTGGTGTAAAGGATCACTGGGAGTCGGCTGTGTCTGGGGTGTGGAAGTGGAACACCACGGGACGGGGAAAGCCCGTACCTTTCTACAGGCAAGCTCCTAGCTATAAGCTGTTACCACCTTCGTGCACAGCACTGCCTGCCTTACTGTTGTGCAGAGGAGGGAGGCACAACCGTATCTGTTGCGGTGTGGGCACTGAATTAAGAGGCTGGCTTGCAGCTTGCGCCTTTCACAGGCCAGTTAGACTGAACTGCCAGACCTGGGGGCACTCTGTGGTGCTACTCCACTTCAGTGGTTGGGACCCTCGCCTGGTAGTACAAGGTGAGCTTAAGCTCAAGTCCCTATAACAAACCAGGTGGGGGTGAGAGCTGAACCATCATCTCCCCCATCCCAGGTCAAGTGCTCA
>NW_009618092.1:0-13480 GCF_000690535.1 Cariama cristata | reverse complement strand
AATGTTCTTTGCTGGTAACTAAACCTATGCTGCTGTTTGGGTGCTTACCCCTAGTGTGGCAGGTGCTGCCGAGGGGGGCTCTGGTGTAAGTGACTCGGATTAGGTGGCAGCAGAACAGCAGTGCTGAAATTATTGGAGGCCTATGCAATAGGCCTCTGAAGATGCACGCTCTATCAGGATTATGTGGGACTCACTTAATATGAGTCTTCACCATACAGCTCTTGGATGCTTTCTGGGTTGAGGTAGTATCCTCTTCTACCTATCTTTGGTCACATATTCCCAAAGGAAAGATGATGTGGAATCTCTAGCTGAGAGCTGGTTAGCTAACAAGCTACAGTTCCTAAGCTGATGCTCATCGTGTTTCCTTCTAACCTAACAGGTCAAAGCAGCTTTTACACGTGCCTACAACAAAGAGGCCCATCTGACTCCCTATTCACTTAATTTTGTAAAGACATCTAAAAGGCAGTCAGGATCTGCGGTGACCTTACAACTGAATGAAGACTTTAATGTGGAAGAGATCCAATCTGATGAGGATGAGCAGGATACTGTTGAAAGTGATGCAATGATTAAGGTAACTTATGTTTCCTCAGTGTTAAACTACCACATCGAACTGTTTTCTTGTTCTTAGTTACCTTTCTGGGACTTGTAATGTTATCTGAATGAAGAAAAAAAAATCGTACTACATACTGAATACATCATCTCTTAACTTCTAAATTCTTAACTAGTAGTAGTGTGAAAAAGTCAAATAAGTTACTTCCATCCATTGCCTTCTGCTTGAATGTTGGACCAAAGCGAGACATCAGTGCAAATTCATGAATGCGGCATCCAGCTCCAAAGCCGGGTAACATTTTAGGTTTTGGTGCGGACGGTGCCATTGGTCAGGAGCAGGCGCAGGCCTTTGCCTGTGGTTATCACAGCCGACAATTCCCGTACTACCCTTGGTACGTATCGCCAAGTCGGGGAGCTGTGGTCAGCCCTTGGCCTGAGCAGTGTGGAGCCTGTACGCTCCCTGGCGTTTAAACACTTTGTACCGGGGAGGGGAGGGGAGGGGAAGAGAAGAGATGGCTTTTTGTTTTAACACTGATTGCGTTTTGACTTACACTTCTGTCAGGTTGCAGTTAGATTTTAAACTGTGTGTATGTTCTGTTTGTAGCAAAAAAAGGCAAAGTCTTCCAAGCTGCCAAAAAGAGAGAAAAATGAAGAAACAACAAAAAAAGAAGGGAAAAGAAAAGAGAAAACAAGACATTAAACAGAATGAAATCTTGCTCTGGATGTGACTTTGCTTATCTAACTTGTGGCAGGAACATGAAACAGATCCAGTGCTGGAGCTGGGGAAGTAGAACTGGTGCATTGGAAATGCTCCTCTTATAGAGGTGATGTAGGTACTGTACTCTGTCACTATGCCCTGCTCTACTTGCTCTTAACGTGCTACAGCGTTACAAGCTATAAATATCCTTGTGCTACAAACACCCGGCTGCATGAACACAATGAAAATCTGATGCTTAGTTCCCTGGCATTTATGCTAAGTCTTCCTAGGACTTCACTACTACTTTTTTTTATAAATCCCCTGACATTATGTGGTGAACTCTTGTAAATAGTACATGATGCAAAAAAACCCCACAAACCTAAACTGCGTATTTGTACATTATAGAAATTAAGCGGTATATAAAAATACAATAAAACATTTCACAGGAGTCTTTTAAAGTTTTGGTTAAGTTCATGAAGTGTTTTGTCTCTCTCCCTCTTTTCTTCCAAGGTTTTGGCTTTTCTTCATGTACAGGATGTGGTATTACTCTTCCCACAACTTCCCTTTTGTTCAGTTAGAGACAGAAAAGCAGTGAGGGACTTAGTTCCAAAACTTGAGGAGCCTGTGCTTGTATGAGTTGTATCTTTAGTCAAAACCAGAAAGGAATACTTAGAGTAAGAAATGTTTAATAGAAAATAGTCATAAAAGTTCAGAACTGATGTTGAAAAAGAGAACAGTAGGGGTTTTGCCACTCGCACAACACAGAATGCCCCTTGGTTTCTTTGGTGCAGATAAAATGCAAACTTCGCTTGGTAAGAAGAAGTATCAATCAGTTTTATTACTATAATAAAACAAAGTACAAAATTTATCAAAAGCTAAATATTTACAGCTATCACAAAATAGAATTGACATGGTGGTGGTTATTAAATTCTGGTGGGGAAAAGATCTGTAATGTAGTGATGGAGCTTTCCTTGCTGCTTGCCAGACAACACATGCAGTTCTGAAAGTAAAGAGAGGTGGTTGGTCGTGGCTCAAGATACAGACTTGCGATAGCAAACTACAGCTGTTTCTCAGACTGAAAGGGGGGTGGGAACCTAAATTAACAAAAATAAGGTTATTGTGGCATTATAAATTATATATACCACTTGTGTATTACTTTGACCTAGAGCTAAGTTTTCACGTAAGGTGTTTGCACCAGGAAATCTGCCTTCAAATGTCAAAATTAATGAGGAACTTTAAGTCATTTTCAGTTACCATTTCAAAATGGTAACAAAACTGAAGTCTTGGATCCAAGAGTGGGGTACAGACAGAGCAGTCATCTCATTCTTTGAAATAGGAGTATTTCAAGCCAATACTATGTTGCTGTTATCCTGCAATATATTATTATATTCTGTTAAACACAGAAGGTAAGATCATGTAACCTGCCTTTTAGATCTGCTCCTTCCAGTTAGCATCACTCTCTTCCTACACTTAAACACTTGGTAGATCTATAGGAGGATTTGATCATGCTGAGATCTTCCGACTTGTCTGTGCCACTATAGCACAACTGGTGTTAAGGAACATGTTCCAAACCAGAACATGTTGCAGATGGAACTCGATCATAGAAGTAAACTGGTGTAAAGCCTCACAGCTGGAATGATTTAACGACCAGGTTAGTTGCAGTAGCAAAAGCTACTGGTGTTTGCGTGCCTGAGGGCACATGGTGATAAGCTGGGCCTCAGCTGTCTGAGGCACAGACCCAGGCTGTAAGTTAGATTCTTGAGCACTGCATTTCCCTGGCTGGGAGAAACTCCTGATTGCCTCTAGAATGAGCCATGTTAAGTTAAAAAACAAACAAACAAAACCAAAAAAACCCCAACCCCCCTGCTGTACTACCTACCTGAATTTATTGGTCCCCATCTTCTGGTTTGAGGTACTGTGTGCAATCATTTATTTTCTTAAGATGAACAATGTTAATCCTTTCCGAACACATTGGACATATGTTCTCAGTCTGTAACATGCTGTTTTAAAAGAAGGGTGACTGGTCAAATGATAATTCTAACATTTTTTAAAGGAAGAGCTGGGCCTGAGGCAGATAGCATAGAGCAAAGTTCTGACCTGTGCTATGGAACAAATACAGGCCAGAGCAACAGCTGCTTCTGTCTAGGTGGAGCAAAGGCTGGTTTCTTCGTTTTTACTGTTTGAGAACTAATATCACAGCAGGAAGGCTGCTGCTGTTTGCATGGGCAAAATTTGGCAATTAAAACACACACAAAGGAGCTTGGGCTAGAACATGAAGCTTCTGCAGCGTCACAGTTCCTGGCACCTGAATGGAGCTCTCCAGTCCTGTTCTCACAGAGATGATTATTGAGGCCAAGAGTCGATTGCTGCCTTAGTCTGTACCCAGTACTGGGTGTAGTTTGTTTGGGTGACTGCTGCTGTGCCTGTGTTTCCCCCCGCCATCCTTGTGTCAGGTCAGCTTCCTGGAAGGAGCCAAGAATGACACAAGGCCCCCATCCATTGTCATCACTGTTCCTGTTGTTGGGCCCTGCATCTCTGGCTCAAGTCTTTATTGCAGTTTTTGGTCCACACTGAAGCAGTGTTCTGCAAGTATGCTAGATGAAACTACCAAGTAAGGAGGATTCTTCTTCCACCCCACCCATTACATGTTTTTAGTACCAAATGAAACAGTTGTTGCTAAAATATGAACAAACTACAACCCTGCAATGGAAGGGAAAAAAAAAATAATCCCAATTTACCTCTTGAATTCTGAATAAAGAGCAGGAAAGTCGCAGTGGGGACAGACTGTCCAGTCATCTCGTACCATATGCCGACCCTGCATGCAAAAGCCACAAGTAATTAAATGGCACATGCTGTCCTACTGCACTGGGCATTTCATTTTGTACCTGTTACCATGAAGAAGTCCCAGCACCTGAGTTATAAAGATCTGGAGGAATTAAAACCCCAAAACAGTGTTACTGTAGATTGATTACTGTGTAAATTCTGTAACTAGAAAAGGAGCACTCAGTGAGATGCAGTATTTTCATTATAATTTGCATTCCTCTTTTAAAAAGAAATCTAGGAATATATTGAATTACAACTTTTGAAATTCTTTTAGTTTGGTGATTCTAGACTGTTATCTGTACATCTATGTCTAGAGACATAGATACATCTACTAGGCTTTTTGGTGTTGTATATGACATTCAAAAAATGCCCCCCAGCCACATCACCTGAGCCCAGGAGGTCACATTCAATGCTGTCAAGTTTGTGAGCACAGTGACAGCCTGGTACTTGCCTTGTTAAACAAAAATGATTTCTTCTTTGGTATGGCTTACTAATTTGCTTTTGATAGAAAGAATTCATGTGTACCTTTTCGATACTATAATAACGCAACAGCACCTTGAACTGTATTGAGGGATTTATGCTGTAATAGGCTATGCAACAGTAGACTGTTTTGACACTGACTCTTGTAAGGTATTTGAAAATGCTGCATTCCTGATGATGTTAAGAATACCTGCAATGTAAATGAACTATAACCAAGACGGAGCCTGATTAAATAATGTGAAATATACATGAATATGTACACTATGTTTGGCTCAAAGCTGTATTTAAAAGCCTTAGGTTTTTTCCTTAAGATAATACTTATAAAATATAGCAGTCATCTTACTCTGCTAAACCAATAGAATAAAAAAACCCAGATAACTGTTATTAATAATTTTTTTCATAAGATGTAATTCTTTAGTTTTAATAAAGAATGTTAATACCAACATTTGATTACTGCTGAAGTAAATTTTTCTGTAATTCTAGTGTGACAAATCACTTTAAAATAAAGTGTTAGTTTGTACGGTAGCTAACCTCAGTATAAAGATTTTGTACTGATGCTGGTAACAGTGGGCTGCATGGCTTTTCCTCTGGGAAATGTACCCCATCCCTGTACCTTTTCAGTACACTCTAAAGTATCCTGAAACAAAAATGTTAGAACTTCTCATTTCTTTAAGGATCAGTGATACAAGAAAGGCTGAGGTCACTGGCTGAACTATTAGTTAACCTTGGAAGTGCCTAAAACTTCTACTACATCCTGGGCATTCCCAAACCAGATTTTTGGAAGTGTTTTGGGTTTCTTTTTATTTGAAGTCTTGGCAGCCTGGAGTTCAGAGGAGGAGAACTATGCCCTCCACAAGCTCCTCTACATGGAAGAAGGAAAGAGGGGCTTCAAGCTCTGCCCTTGCTGCTCTGAGCACTGGGGCACCTAAGGAAAAGGCTGAGCTGGGAAGGCATCAGCACCAGCAGCGCTCTCCTGCCTGTGTGTTCTCCCAAGCACACCAACTGCACCCAACACGTGTGTGCTGGGGTGTCCTTGTGCACCACCAGCCTGCTTGGGAAGCTGAAGTCTTCCAGAACCACCTGGTGATTTTACTGTCACCCTTAAGTGCCTGCAACTTGTAAGTGACCACTAAGGACACTCTATGATAGTTAAAGACAATGTTCCTGACTTGTTTGGTAACAGCTTAGGAAAAAGAACCCAACAAACCAACCCACAAAAACATCTAGCTTGAATCTACTAGCAAACCAACAATGTTCCCTTGAACTTATTTTTAGAAGGAAAGCAAAGCTTTGCATTCATTCTCAGCCTGCAGAAAACACGGCCGACACTCACAGTTGCAATACAGTATGGGAGACTGTTTTTACAGCCAGGACACAGAAGTTCACACTCTGGGAGCTGGAATGCGCAATAGGGACAGGCTGTTGTTGGCTCTTCTGTCTCCGTGGTGTCTGGACGTCTAAAAGTAAGGTACAAACGTGAATAAGAACCTCAAGTGCTTTGAACTTGAACAAAGATGTTTCACAATGCGTTTGATACTTAGCAAGTATTTTTTCATTGAGTTATTTGCATAGCTTCCAGTTGCTATTTTATATTCTACCACATAATTCCTTTTAACGCTCACCCAAGCTTCATCACAATTACATAAATTCAGAAATAGGTAATTTTCCAGCTAATTTGAAACAATACAACCTTTTAAAAGTTGCAACAGATCATACTTTGAAAGCTTTCAAAACTCACGGTCTGTATGTATAGAATATAAAGCTGTGGTTTCTCTAGTTCAGTGTTTTTCTGTGGCAGAACTGACCACAAAGAATAGAAGTTAACAAGAAATAAAACTGGCATTCTGGTAGGACTGTAGAGCTTGTAACTCTGCCTTTCACAGGCTTGTTTACGTCCAAGTGTCTGTCAGAATGACAGTCCTGATCCAGACACCACGGCACCTGGGCTGAGGGCTCTGTGTGTGTGTGTGGGGGGGAAGACCTTTTTTCAGATTTCTGTGACCTTAACATTTAATCTTCGATGGAACCTTTATAGATGAAGAGCTTAGATTCACTTTTAACATATTTTCCAGTGAAGAGGATACAGCCTTTCTACTGTTTAGCCTGGTAACCTTGGCGACAATGAGATGGCTTCCTTAGTTATCTTGATACTTTGTAGAAAGCCTAATTTCTCATTTTATTATCCTAGCCATGTATGTTTCCCTGGAACTGGCCTGTTCCTTTGTCTCCACTTAGAAAATCTGAGGTATGCATAAACATGATACATTAAGAACAAGTCAACATGGCTTTTAGCACTGATGTCATATTTTAGAAGCTTACTGGAATGTTCTAGAAATATTAACAAGCAGGTAACGGGGAAGAACTTTGCATGAATTTAAAAAAAAAAAAGGTTAAAACATACTAAACAAAATAGGATAAACAGTTCTCACAGTGCACATCTGGGGTAACCTCCTGCTGTTCTGCATGCTCATAAAATATAAGTGAAAATAATGTGCCACAGTTTGTATATATATTCAGACTGACAGGGGCCAGAGCCAGCTTCAAAGAATTACAGAACTTTGTGACAAGAAAATACAAGGGTGGGGGGAAACCCAAAACAAGGCCTGTTGGAAAGAAGTTTCCACATAAAAAGATTGATGGACTCTGAACTGCTGTGGCTTAGGAGCAGGATCTTGCAATTATAATATATGCTGTGAAAACACCAGCTTGCTTTAAAAACAAAGTGAATCAGGTAGGGTGGAACACAGAGTCATTCCACTACTACATAAATCCATGGCTTGACCATATCTTAAATACAATGTGTAGTTTTGGTCCTGCTTCCTCCAAAAAGATTGTAAAAGAGTTCCAGAGAAAGGCCATAAGGATCAGTAGCCATAAAAGAACAGCTACGTAAGCTGAGACTCTTCAGGTCCTGAAAAGATACGACTGATGGAGAGGAAATGGAAAAAAAAAAAAAAAGTGAGGTCTATAAAATTGTAAGTGACACAGAAAAGGCTGGATCTCTCCCAAGAGGAAAACTACGAGGCATCACATTAAACTAGCTAGGGCCCACTCCTGCCACAATGGAACTTCTTGTCACAGGAGTCACCTGTCACTAAACACTTACATGGCTTCAAGGAGAGATACTGGCTAGGCTCATGGCGAGCTTAGAGACCTAATGAATACCTAAACCACCTATATGGGCTCTGCCAGTCCCTGAGCCTCAAAATGGTTAGAGGCTAGTAGAATAAATAAGAAAAGCATGCCCTGCTCTTATACACTCACCTATGCTTCCTCCTCTGGCAGAAAATATTGGCTAGGATCTATCAAAACAGACTAAAGGTAAGGAAGAAAATGTCAAGAAGTCATCTATTTTATTTGCCCTTCCATTCTTTTTTATCTTATCTTAGCCATTTAGTCAGTAGTCAAAAAATCACAGAACGTACTGCTAATGCTGCAGGAGCTAAGAGTTTACATGTACATTCCTAACTAGAGAACAACTAAAGCCGTATGGACAAGATGGAAAATGTTACTGCTGGTTAGGAAGCATTTTACATGCACATTGCATTTAAGGTTAATTGCATGCAAGGGAACAGAAGAGCCTTTAATTTTCAGAGAAGGGGGAAATGGTTCTTAGCCTTCCAAATTTGAGACAGTGAAATAATATGAAAACAGGATAAAGCCCGTAGGCTTTATGAGCAAAAATAATGTTACAAATAAAGCCTTGATACTGCGTACATTTGAAAGTACAGATTAACACTGCTTACCTGACCATTGCTTCAATTTTCTTTCTGTATTTAAGATCTATTTTATTACGATACTCGGGCCTCATCAACATAGCAGCAAAACTGAAGGCTGAGTTCTTTAATCCTGCTCTGTGACACTCAATTACAGTTGAAGTCAAAATTGGCACAATGTCTGTAATAGAATGAAACAATGTTGTCAAATATTTCTTTACCAATATTAATGTTGAAAGCCTTTGAGCTAATATGGCTAAAAAGGTACTGATGAAAAATGACAGTATTTTTGTTCTTCCTCATGGTACACAGTTGCACAATTCATGCAATTCCTGTAACCATATACAAAAAAATCATAGTTTCACCTCTCACAGCCTTGCATTCCTGAAGTTCAGCATGGCAGCAGGAATTATGTTTTGATTATAACCATTTCTCCCAAATCTGGTCTGTGCTGTTTAAAGTCTACATTTTCCATGTACTCAAAAAGTATTTTCAAAAGAAGATCAATTAAAATTTTGTGATAAAGTCACAGAGCCAGCCAGTTCATTACATATGACATGAGACTGTGTGTGGTTCAGGCAGCTCCGTACTGCAGTTACAGTGAGTGAGGACAGATGAAACTGCTGGTGAGGAACCCATCCTGGAGGCCCTATATGAAAGAGCTACCCCGTGGCAGACGGCAGAGCACACTGTGTATTTACACTTTGTCGTGTGCCCTACAGGACCATAGGAGGAGAATGTACCTTCTAATGCAACAATTAATGCATTGTCCTGCAGAGCACAGCATGCCTTTCTACGCTGCCAGCACTTACGTGATGGGAACTTGCTGATGTTGTTAGCTACTCGTATAAGCATACGTGCTCCCTTCATGTGATCACCACGTCGCACGTGAGTCTGGAATACAACAAATGTCAAATTAACTGCAGCCTTTAGAGAGTAATTCCTGCAGCCTGCTCTTGGCCTTCATCCTTCCGGGAGCTGCACGCTCACAGCTCTTCCATGAAACCAAGCAGAGGTGTGTATCGTGCACTAGAGAAAGGACCAGAGACTTTATAGAGGCTCTTTCCCAGAACAGTCTTTCTGGCCTTCAGCCCACTGTTTGCCTCCTCTTCCCTCACTGCTGGTAGAGAGGGAGGCCAGAAGCTGGCTGTAGGCTGAATGGCTATCCTGATGGGCTGTGGGTTAACTGCTAGAAACCATTTGAGCCCCCCTCCTTAATTTCATTTACAAAAAAACAGCGATCTGCTTATGGATGATGATGATAATAATAATAATAATTTAATAATTGTACTAGTAGCATAACATTTGTAAGTATGAATGCAAAAGAAATAGAGGAAGCCATGTGTAGGTTTTTAATTATCCAGTATTTTAAAAAAGGCAGAAAAAATGGTGGATTGTCCTCCTGAAGCTTGCTGTTAGCATGCGCTTGGATTCTGTGATACAACCTATATGACAATGTAATTTATGTATATAGAGCATCCATATGTACAATTCAATAAATCAGAGACTGTGCAACTTACGCATAAATTCAGTTTCTCAATTCTTTACCTTCACTAAAATATAGCTGTGTAGAATCATAAGGTTTGTAGCCATCTCAGAAGGAATTTTAATCTTCTGGGTCTTTAACTCTGAATACATACTGAAAAGAACATCATGTGCATTTCGGTAGTTTCCTTAAAAACAAACAACAATGAACAGTAAATTTAATTTTTCATAACAATTTCTTTACTAATGACATATATGGAAGCTGAACGGGAAGTTATGTTGATTCTTAGAGTAAAACCTTTGCATGACAATTTCTTTGGAAAGTCACAAGCAGTTGTTTGTCACAGTATCCCAAACAATATCAGCCAAGGACAAATAAGAAAAAAAATTACACTTAGACAAGTCATCCAAACAGTAGCAAAATATGTATGTGGATGACAATTTCATACAGTGAAACTTCAAAAATGGAAGATGCTGTATCCAATACGTTGCTTCCACAATAAAGAGGAGAAAAGATATTCTTAGAGCATTTAGAGATGTTACTTCTTTTTGCTCTTCAAAGTCAGATATTCCAAAGCTGTTGTTTAAATGTTAATTTAACATACTTTTACTTCATCATTTGCTTTGGCAAATCCTTGCCTCTGCAACCAAAGAAACCCAAAACTTGTCAGAGAGAGAATTAAAATTTGAGCATTAATTCACTAGATTACACTGCTTCAAGGTTACTATTAAGGATTGTCCAGAACCCACAGGATTTCATTAAATTATCATCATAGCTAAAAACAACCAGTGTTCAGTATAGTTAGTCTACTCTTAGCTAGCTGATTTTCTTTCTTTGTGTTAGGTTGTTTATTTTCTTTCTTTTTATTGCATTATTAGAGTATAAGGAAGTCATACTCTGCAGTTGGAGGCACTTGACAGAAATTTCAGATTCGGTTATTTCAGCAAACTTTTTTTCTCTCTCTCTCTCTCAGCAAACATTTTTACTCTATAAAGTAATTTGTTATGTGTTTTTATATACTTCAATTGAATCAATGTGTGAAATTTGTGTGAGGCAGCTAAATATCACTCCACAATTAGTGGCTGGAAATCAACATTATTTTTTCATGCTGTGTTACTGACTCTCTGTATAATACGACCAGTCTTAAAATCATGTGGTTACATAAAAACAACTTAAAGGAAAACTACACATAAAATGGCATACATACTCAAAGGAAAATACCAAATAGTATGACTTAGATATTATTTTTCAAATGCATTTTAATGACAGAACAAACTATACTGGTGTAAACTTCAGGATCAAACTCACTGAAATCTCCTGAAGGAAGAGGGGAACAATCTAAAACTGTGCTTCTGCAGAGGAAACAGTTACTGCAAGATTGGTGATTTTAACGAGAAAACCATTGTGCTTATTATTACACTGTTGCAGAACATGTCTATACTATTAGGGACTATGAAATACAGTATGGGATACTGCATTTTAGATACAAGTTTTCAGATTCGGAGAAGCTAGCAAATATTTAAACCCTTGAGCCTTTACATTTCCTGCTTATGTCATTAGCACAAATGCATTATTCACCGCTATGATGAATTGGGAGATCATGCTTGCCAAGGGTTTAAGAGATTTTCCACTCCTTAGCCCAATGCTGAGGCACAGTCCATGAATGTTAATTTGCCTGGGCTGTTCCCGAGGCTGCTATTTTTCCTTTATAGATATTTTTCTTAACTTGAAATGAAAAGCAAGCAGTGTTATGGTAGGGCTGCTGCCATGGCTACAGATGAGAGGGAATAATGGAGCTATTTTGCTTCTAGCCCTGTCTCTTCTTACTACTGTTTTCTATTTCTAACTTCAGCTACCTATTACAGGGGAAAACAAGGCTTAAGTATGCAGGTATCTGATCCTTCAACCGAAACAATCTGTGCACATCTCCCACTGAAAAAAATCATGTGCAAAGACTAAAGGATCAGCATCCAAGTATGAAACCACATGTAGAAACTGCAGTTCTAAGATCTGCGATACACAGAAAGGTAAAGTTACAGGCAATCTTCATCACTATGTTTACTTGAATGTAATAAGGAATGCAGATACTTTCCACAATTTTCTTTTTCCCCAATATTTAATACACAGGTATGAGTCCCAACCTTTTCAAATTCAAAGTTAAACTTGAACATAATTAAAAGAACTGATAAATGTCTTTTCTAAGTATAATCCTATATAAATAACGGTACCCAAAGTACTGCAAGGATGTAGTGTCAGAGATGCTGTCACATCAGAGAAAATAGACTTACCTGAACACTGCTCCTCCCTGGCAATTATTATAGCAGTTCTGGCAGCTTCTCTGTATTGCTTTAGTGCCATGTATAAGCGGAACAGGTACTTGGCATCCTTAATTAAATCATACAAAAGCAATTAATACTAACTGAATACGTACTGCTGTGTTCCCTTTCTTTACTTGCCCATCCCACCACCACATTCTTCAAAGAAAGCAGACAAGCTGGCTCCTTGTGTGAAAAGCTCTTTGTATCAACATGCTTTAGCTATGCTACATTCCCCTGGAAGTTCTGGCCATTAGGACAGTCAGATAAACACCCACGTTGAGGACCCTGACCAAGTTGTGGCAGTTAGTTGCCAAGCCCTGTCAATATGGACACGGAAAGCCGCAGACCATTAGGCACTCAGAGAGTTGTATGTGTTGTATGAGTTGTACAGCTTCAGATGTGTATGCATTTATGGTGTCTGAAAATAACCAAAGGACTCCTTTTAGAAATTGAAATCTTGCTGGAAATGTTTAAATTGTGTTACGGATCTAGATGCAAGCATTGCTTAGTGTAGATAAGGATGACAATATCTGGCCATTAACGAGTGTATTGTTCTGGGACCAGGTGGTAGACATCCAAGATAGGTAAAACATTGAAAATTAAGGGGACAATCAGTTAACATAATGCATAAAATTTATAATTTGCTATACTACGTACTTTTGATATATTACATGATTCAAGAATGGCAAATGTAGCAAAGGGTTCACCCAAGAACTGGCAATGTAACAGCAGGAAAATTAGTGAAATAATTTAAAAACAAAACTTGAAAAAAACCAAGATGGCAGTATTAAAGAAAACAAACGAGTTCCTTTTTTGTAAAGCGTACTCAAATCTCTAGCAGACTAGTAAAAAAAAAAAAGAGATACAAACAAGAGAAAAGAGACTTGGTCTTTGATAAGGATTTTGATAAAATCTTCAAAAGAGGTAATTCCTAAAAATACAGATAAAATACAAAATAAAATGATCTTGCTTATGATGAAAAGGAACTATTAAGTGAAAACAAAACTGGGCTAGTGTCACTATTTTGTATCTTTAGCAGTGATTTCTGAAATGAGATCAGTAAAAAGTAAAGTTTCTACATGATAATCTTTTAACTAGTAAACGAAGATTAAATTAAGCTGAAATATTGTATATAATGGTATGATTCCAACTTAAACATACAAACCAGAGGGAAAAAAAAGAAGACACTGGTAGCTTTATCAACAGCTAAGCAAAAAAACCAAACCAACTAATTCTGCAATATTAGTTGTAAAACCAAACATTTACAATGTGTATTCTATGTTAAAATGCTATAAAAATTTCTTTAAAAAGATTTGTATTAATCAATGTTGTGCTGTTCTCTGGAATACTGTGTGGGTTTTATATGTAAGTCTCAAACACATAGCAAAAAAAGCAGGAATTCAAAGGAACA
>NW_009618091.1:56348-74958 GCF_000690535.1 Cariama cristata | reverse complement strand
TTCTTCCAAAGCTGATAAACTTTCTTCTTGTTCCTCAGTTCCAGCCAGAGTTCCCTGTTCAACCAGGCCGGTCTTCATCCCCGTTGGCTCATCTTGTGGGACATTGGGACAGCATGCTCCTGTGCCTTTAAGATTACCTCCTTGAAAACTGTCCAGCCTTTCTGGACCTCTTTCCCCTTCAAAACTGTTTCCCAGGGGACTCTCTCAACCAGCACCCTGAACAGGCCAAAGTCTGCCCTCCGGAAGTCCAAGGTAGCTGTTTTACTGCCCCCTCTCCTTACTTCACCAAGGATTGAAAACTACCATTTTGTGGTCGCTATGCCCAAGGCAGCCTCCAACCACCACATCTCCCACCAGTCCTTCTCCGTCTGTAAAGAGCAGGTCCAGCGGGGCACCTCCCCAAGTAGACTCACTTACCAGTTGCATGAGGAAGTTATCTTCCACACACTCCAGGAGCCTCTTGGACTGTTTCCTTTCTGCTGTTGTTGTCATTGTCTCTGATGCTGTTGGGTCCAGATCAAAACGTGGGGTTGACCGTCATGCCCTTCCTTGGTCATGTTCATGTCTGTCTTCTCCAGTTCTTGATGGCTTGTCCGTAGAAATGTGTAGGAGTCCAGGAGCTGCAATCAGTAGATGGTGAATGATGGGGAAGTGGGCAATGAAGCAGCTCCTATTGTGTGAGCACTTCAGTGGGATGGTGCTCCCAGTCAGGCATGACTGTGAGAGCTGGCTACTGTAGCGGACTCTAGCTGGGACAATGTCAGCCACCACAGATTAGAGCAGCCTGAAGATTGACATTTATCTTCTAGAGGAAAAGAAGTTCTGGAGGAAAAATCAAGCACAAAAAGTGAATGGAGCTTTAAGGAAACAATACTGAAACTCTCCCGTGCAGTAAGTTTTCCTTGGAAAAGCTCTCTTTTCTGCAGGGAATGCTCTCAAACTTCAGTATAGCTTAGATTGGGCATTTTTGACTGTCAGTGAAGTATCCAAGAGAAGAAATTCCTCAGACATGTTGACGTGCTCCCTTGACCAGGTACTTTCTTTTGCACAATTTAGTTGTCTCTGAATTTACACAGTGCGGTGCACAAGCCTCTGCATCTTGACTCTGGGTGGTTGGTTTTGTTTATTTGTTTTGGTTTTTTTATGGGCTGCTCTTCATCTGTCCTCAGTCTCCTTATTCATTGTACCAATGGCAGCATTGGTATGGGAGACAGTAGCCAGAACAAGCAGTACTCTAGCTGGCTGGTTGTTTTGCTCCTGTTTAGAATGACACCTTCTCTTTTAGCATTCCTTTAATGAAATACTCACCTTGAAAAGAATGTAGATTGTAACTAGAGCTCTTACTTGCACAGATCTTCAGGGTGCCAGTTTTCTCCAGTATCAGATCACTTTTTGTCTTTCACTAAAGCACTTCATTCTGGATCAGGTAGTCAAAACTTCCCCTTTGTTTCAGCAAGATCATCTGAATGTGCACGCTGAAAAGCTTTTCAGGAGTTGTGCACTGATGTCTCTTTGGGGTTAATTTTGGAAATCTCCAACACTGAGCCAACACTTTTTTATAGTAACCTGTGTAAGGTGGGCAGTAGGGAAGACAATGCTTACATAAGAGGTGAGAAAATAATAATAGCTAGAATGATAGAACAATAAACGAGAAGCAAAATAAATGACCTTAGGGAGCAATGTGGAATTTCTTTCTGTTTCTTTAACTTTTCCTTTTATGAGGCTCCAGTGAGGTGTACACAATGCAATGGTTTTGCTAGGCAGTATAGGAAAACCTTCTATAAGCGGGATTAGATATTTGATGTTTTTTCCCTTTGGAAGAATTCAAGCTACAATTATTCACTATTACAAAACCAGAAACCAAGAGTACTTGATAGTGTCTGGTTTAGGCTCTGGACTAGAAAACTGTCTTTCACTAGCTTGGTACTTGTTTAGTGCCCTTCAAACTATACCCTGTTTTTCCTGCTAAAACGAACAATTTATTTAAGCATCCTGGAAATGCTGCTCTTGTGACAGCTGCAGAAAAGACAGCATGGTAATACCAAAATGGATTAACTATTAGCACCTGTTTTCTACAGAGAAAGCAACAAGCAATGCAGGAGGGATTTGTGATGTACTCTGCTTGACATTCAGCTTTTAGAACTGAGAATGAGACCCATGTAAACACTCAAATGGGTATTTTTGTGGTTTGTACCTCCTCTTCAGAAGTCATAAAAAGAAAAATGGACCATTCCCCCTTGCAGTTCTGCCTGCGAATGCATCCACACAGCTTACACTCAATTTAAGGTGAACTATTTAAATTCACATCTAAAGGCAGACTATGCCTTTTATGACCACATTATGTAAGTAATTCAAACATACAGACTGTTTAGCGTGCAAAATTATGGCTTCTTTTATCTCTTTGTACCCAAAAATATTGGTATAGACGTAAGTTATTTCATCAAGCTCTCTTTGAAATGATAAATTTGGGGAGATTCTGAGTATTTCAAAGCGAATTCTCCCTATCCCATTTCTGAATCAGGATTTGATCAAGTATAGATTGGGTTTACCGAATATGAAGTGACATGGAGATGCATAATCCCAAAGAGCTGAAGCATCTATAAACTTGTGAAATATTGTAAATCACACTTTTCCAGTTTTACAAGCTCAAAGCTTCTTTAAGCTAAAATTGTAAAAAATCTTTTGAACAGTAGACAGTACTGTGGTTGTTCATATGTTTTATAAATGCAGTGTGTCAAATTCGTCCAAATCTTACTGACTTCATTGGAGTTACAGAAGGCTTTGGAACTGAATTTCAGTTATAGAACCACGCCTTAAACTGCTGCGGCCATTTTAAGTGTTCATCGGTTTTAATTTTTTGTTAGTAGTTCTGAAAATGCTGACACTTAAACTGCTTCACTTTTTCTGTCCTGTTCCTTTCTTTTTAAAAATTGGCTTAGTTAATTTATTTTTGCTTCCATAATATCGAGAAAGTGGGAGAGGTAAGGCAGAGGTGATTATTCATACTTTTGTGAGTACAGGAGAAGAGGAGTTTGGCGGCTCTCTTTTAGACCTCCCTGTCAGAGCACATATTGTAAAAGTAGTCTGAAATGTATCCAAAGAAGACAAACATAGGAACTGAAATTTTAACTCTTATTGGCAGTGACGTTAGTAGACTCAACACAGACTCTGCGGTTTGGATGTATTTTTCTTGTTTTTAACTACAAGGATAAAGCAACTAATACAGCTTTGATTCCTTCAACCTCTGTGGTATTTGCTTTAATGGTGGAATATTTTGCTCTCACCTCATAATTGAAAGACCTCTCTGATGTAAACTGGAATTTGTACTTATTTTAAGAGAGTACAGTAAGTTCACAGCACTGCACATGCATCTATGTATGTATTCCAGAATGCACTCTCTACATTCAGTTATTAGGAACTTGAGGAAACCTTTATGTGTTTATCCCATACCACCTTTTGGAGGGTGCTTAAGTAAAACAATATTATTTTTTTTTCTTCAAAATTAGTGTCTCAAGATCTCTTTAGACTGTTTACTTTAGTTGACCTTCCAGATGGAATTGGTCATTTATTCTGTGTAGTGAATTTGTAAACAAGCGGGGAAAAATCAAGCAGTAAAATCTGTGAAAGCCAAAATTCTGCTACATATAGTTGCAGTTTGGGTTTCTGTGGCTTTCTAGCTAATTTTGTCACAGACATTGTATGGCCGAGAAGTCAAATCTGCCCTTTTAATTTCTTCTTAAACCTGTTGGTCCAGAGATTGGCATATTTTCCTTCTGGGCAGTGGGAAGTAGCAACAAAGGCCAGGAGAAGGAAGGGATGGGGACACTCTAGTCAGTGGGCAGCAGGAGATGGCTGAACAGCTGTAGTGGGTGGAATGGTGGCAGCAGTTAATGGAAGCAGGAAAAAAAAAAAATAAAATAAAGGGCCAGGCTGCCAAGAAGGTTTCAGCATGACAGAAGGGATTTGCATAGACCAGTGGTTCCTGTCTTTTCCGTGGCCGAGATGTACTTGAGAAATTTGGCATTGTGTTTCACTTCACTGAGCTTGGCTCCTCCACTCTCCTCCACTTGGAAGTTGCTGCTGTCTCTGTCCCCAACCCACCCTGTGGGTGCCATTGCTGTCTGCAAAAAGGCCAGGAGGCACCGGGCATGGCTCGGCAGCGTAGTTCTGGCAAGCTTTGTTCCCTTGAGCTCTGTTGCTTATCAGTTCTATGTTGTTGCCTCAGCAGGGAAAGCCACATATCTCAGTGGGAGCTGGTAGGAGACACCATTCTTTGTGGCTTTAACTTCCCTATCAGTAGATTCCTCTGTACTGGATGAAGATGGGACTGGCTTCCTTTACCCAGGACATGCCCTGTTTAGAAGCCGAGTTGTCTCTTTTCACATCTCGGATGCCTGACTCAGTCACAGAGAATGCACTGCTACAAAAACAAGGTGTCTTGCGACAGGCAGGTAATGACAAGCAGGGAATGTATGACAGCAGCCAGTGTTGGAAAATTGGGCAACGTATGCGTAAACCATGGATGGCAATGGCAAGAGAAGAGAGAACGTTACCACTGCTGCTTCTAATGGCAGAGACGCTGGCAACAAAATTCACTACGCTTAGCCTGCCTCTCCTTTTCCACAGCTGCAGTTTTCTGTAATTTCCCCATATCAGGTTTTTGTTTCTCTCAAGAAATGTAATGAGCTTCAGTGTGTGACTTGAAACCCTGGGTCACGCTACAGTGACATTTCCCTTTATTTACAAGCACTCTGAGGACTTTACTTGCCACTAGATTAAGCTTAGAGGGTCTGCAGCTTCTTAGAACTTGATTTGATTTCTTTCTATGTGTCGCATTCCCTCCTCTCCAGTCCACCTGCACCTCTAGTCCCTTGTTGTTTTAATTCTAAATCCCGCACTAATATTTCATACAGATTGTGTGTGGCCTCTTATCACTGTTCACTCATAGTTTATTCCTTGAACATCCAGCAGTGTACGGCCTGGAGTTGTCTGTATTCTAGAGAAGTGTATCTGCCTTCCAGAGCTGCAGCTGAAGCTCAGTTAATAAAGCTGTACTGATTTTGTTTGGTCTCACAGAAATACTATCATTTATCTTTGTCTCTTTTGATCTGACACAAACGAGAATGCCATTCCTTGGGAAATATCACACTTTTTGGTGTCTGGATTTTCACCCAGACTGCAGTTCTTGCTTGTAATACATGATCCAGTCTCTGTCAGTCAGTTCCAGCTATCTGAATTGAACTAGGCAAAATGATGGACAACTTCTGTTCTTTGAAATCTGACATTTAACCTTCCTTTATCTCCATTGGAAACAGCACGAGACCCTACTGACAGAAGAGGAGGGAGAGAAAGAAAAGTTGTTGGGCTAAGTTTTGCTCTTTCTCAGTCAAGCGTTGAAAACTGTTGTCCAAAGTACGCTGAGAATTAGGGAACAGCAAATTTGTGCAATTGAAAACAGTTATGTAAATTGAAATGCCAAATTTCCTGTGCCAGATGCAATATGAATTCACTGTAGGGCAAGAACTATCATTAGAGCTCCCTAGGAAAGGAACTAGAATAGCAAAGTAATGATTTTAGCGTAATATGCTGATGTTATTTGAAAGCTGGGATTGGGATGCAAACATTTGTGCAGCATTTTGTTTTACGCAGTCCCTTGTTAATGCATCTGGTATTCATTTTAATACCACTAATCCTAATGGATTCATTGAGTACTGATGTGAATGTCATATGCGCTTCCTGTAGGTGTTGTGCTGTGATGAAGTACTGGTTACTGGACACTTAAATAAAGTGTTACCACATTTCCTTTGATTATGTACATTTTTTCATAAGCTGTCACAATAAAATTCTTCCTGGTATGTGTTGGCAGAAGCAGCTGTATGTGGAGACCATTGTATCAGCAGTATTTGAATAATGTCATGGCCAGGGGGATTCAAGCCTAATAGATCAAACATTCAGTTATCCTGGCAGCAAGTGGAATTGGAGAGTGTTTCAGAAAAGCAATCTTGGTTGCATATAGGGATAGAGCAAACGGACAAGTTTTGTCAAGGTGGCAAATTTTTTTTTTAAAGAAGGCAATCAGTCAGCATTCACTTTATCCAGAAGAAATTTGTTTTCTGGCTTTTGTGTCGAGCAAGGGATATGAGTGGGGCACTGTGGTTTGTTCAGCTGGATGCTTGCTCCTTCCCTCTTCAGAAATTGGTTTGCCTGTCCTATACATTTGTGAAGTTTGTAATGGCGTTGATTCAAGAATAAGCATTGTCTTGAAAGCTTTCCAAAAGCCTTACTTTATAACAAAATAAATAAGGCTTGCAAAGTGATTACCTTCAGGTTTCTTGGTGGGGGTTTTGAGTTTTTGTTTTGTGTTTTTTCTTGGGTTTGGGTTTGGATTTTTTACAGTATGGCTTAGGAATGTCTGACAGAACTAGATTAGAATGGACTGGAACATTTAGTTATATGGCTTGAATTATTACTAGACTTAGAAAAGTACTTGTTTGGTAGAGCTGTAGCTTTTAGTATGTGGGTTTGTCTCACAAATCATTGCATGTGATACACAACATAGTACTTTAAAGTTAACCCTATTGAAATTGCAATCCTATTGAATGCTCACAGCAAGACAAAGTCCTCTAAAAAGGTCAAGAGAAGGTAGAAGCCTGCTGTTCCTGCTCTCCGTGTCTTCCAACAATTGCACTAGCTTGTGGAGGAGACAGGGACAGTTTTCAGAAGGACTGGCATAAAGTTAAGTTATTCTGGCACTGTATCCTTAGCCAGGAGCAGGGAAAAATCATGTATCTCCAATGACGGGAAAAATCATGGTTGCACCTGTGGTTACGGAGGAGGATTTGTGGTAGCTTCGTTTGTCACATTGGAGTGGTATAGCTTTGCAGGTAGCAAAACTCTTTGTCAGCCTCTGCCATTGGTCCCGCAGGAATTTCTGAGAGCATGTGTAGTGTGCTAGTGTACCTAGAGCTGCGAAAACCCATGTAGCAAATTGTAAGTGCCAGCAACGGAAACACTTTTGAAAGCAGGACTTAAACCCCCACATATTGATAGAAGCAACCTGCAGCTTCTCAAGGCACAGTGTGTGTCAGGCAGCTCAAATCACCGTGAAAAAGACTCATTCACTTTATATACCCATGATACTGCTTATGCAGAATACTACTAAATGTGAATTCTGCTGGTTTTGTCACTGTGTGACTGCTGAGAGCTGAACTAAGTTATCATTCATGCAGTCACTCATTTATCTGTTCAGAAAGGGGAGTTAAGTGGAGTCTTGCAGGACTGAAATGAGTAGTTTATGTTCTCTATGGTCACGCCAGTCTTCTGAGTTTATGTTCTTCCACAAGCTCGTAGAAAGCTGGTCCTTTTGAAATTTAGGTCTCATCCTTGTACTTCTGAAGTCATAAAACTCAGACTGCCTTCTGTTGTGTCTTTTTTGCTAAAGTAAATCATGCTGTGAGAAAACATGTATAATAATGCAGATACAGCAGCTGATGACTAAACCAACCATGTAATCCACAGCTAATTGATTCCTGTTGATTTGGGAATAATGACTTTTCTTAATATGATATGCCTCTCTTACAGAATTCCCCTCCAGGGTAAAGGATAAGTTCCACTCATTTTCTATCTATCTTCTCTTCCCCTCTTCAACTCCTGTCTTTCTGTTAGCCCATGTTAAAATATCAGAAAGCAATGCAAACGAGTATCTATGGGGAGACATTCACGGTTTTGTATAAGTGTTTTATGACTCTGACCCCTACCACCTGCCTCTCCCCAAATAACTCTGTGAATAAAGACTACAATGTGTATGGTTACATTTTCACATGTTATTTCCCATGACACTGTGCATTATTGTAGCATTGAGATAATGAGATATTATTGCCTGTTAAAAATCACTTTTTACCTCTAGGCTACTTTTCACCTTCTTGGACCCCTGGAAAATAGCTGAGGTTGTAGAGGGAGTTTTGCATAGCTTATGTGGATTATACTGTCAGAAAAGAAATGCTGGAATGTACTTTTTTTTCTTCTGAGTTACAGCTCGGGTCACCTGTTAATGGGCTGTTGCCAAAATTACCTTTGACTTAAAATATGTGAAGTTAATAAAGTAATTTCTCACCACTGAGTTTTATCAAAGTGATTTTAAGAGAAGAGACCTGCCTGTGCCTCTTGCATCTTCCTTTCTGTTGCAATCCATCTGTGAAAGTGATAGCAAATAAAGGACCTTCCCCATCTTTGCTTACTTGAAAGCCCCTGAACAAAACATTATTTCCATAGAGGAATTCCCACCACCCAACACAGATTAGTTTCTATGTGTAAAGTGTCTTTTTGCCACCTTTAAGGCTTGTTGTGTCATGAGAACGCTGGGCCCTGACTGATAGGTTTTCTTTGCAAGGCTGTGTTTCAGTATTATGTCCCAATTCATGCAGATAGAAGCAAAACTGGTGTCAATAAATCCTTTTTTGTTATAGAGTACTGCTTCTCACTTAAGGTATATCGCCCTTCCTTGCAAAACACATTACCAGATTCTCACAGAGCTGAACAAATACATGCTATGTGTTGTACGTTAAAAGTGGCTATTAGCCAAATATATTCAGAGGCACAGTATCACTCCTGTTTATAGCACCTCTAATGCTACCAATAAATTTCTTGGGGCGGTTAAAAACGTATTACTTTTCTTATAGTATGTGCTGCACTTAATCCTTGGTATTATCAACTGTTCTTATGTAGACTTTCCAAAGACCCCTTTGGATGCTCAGATCAAAGCTAGTTGTCCTTGCTTCCACCACAGTTACCCAAGTAGAATGGAGAAAGTACATTGTTAACTATCTGTAATACAGATTCATTACACGCTGTGATCTGGGCCTGCAGTGTAGATCAGCTGATAGCTTTTTATTGCATATCTTTTTCACTTGTCTGGTCTTTGTATCGTTAAATACCAAGGCAAGTGATTGACAGGCATCCAAACTTTGTCAGAAGAGAGAATCTCGGAGGAATTCTGGCTGCTTCAAAGTAGCAACATTTACAACTTGCTGCGTGTGATTCACGGAGTTTCTTTAAATGAGCTGCTATGTAGTTCTTTAGGAAATACGATCAGTCACTGATCATCAAAAGGAAACTGCAGGCAAAAGATCAGGGAAAGACTGGACGACTCCTTTGTGTCCTAGCTTTGCTATGAAGATCGTACCACATACGCGTGTCTTTTGACTGACGTGCCTTTTTTAGTACTTTAAACAGGACGTAGTACCTGTGTATTTATTTGATAAACTTAGGTGTCTGTTTAAGCTGTTATAATCTGTGGCATATATTACATAATGCTTGTCTATAGGTGGCTTTAGAAAAGCATTTTTTAATCACAGGAAAAATACCAATGTTCTTCAGAAAATGTTGTATTCTTACTGTTGCTTAACCTGTTCAGGAGTATCAACCTTTGGTTTTATCTGTTAAATGTAGCAGAAGTAGCTTCACTTCTCAAGGCAGAAAAACCCATCAGAGTAGCAATCTGCAGCTGAATGCTACTGCCCACATGTCAACGGTCTGTACTAAACCAACTGGCAAAGGTAGAAATGAGATTAATCTTGCGTATTCCTCTTTTCTGGTACTTGGATTTTCAGTTCCCATGATTGTTATTGTGGTCTCAGGAAGATATAAATAGGTATGATATCAAATACCTGTGTGAACTATCCAAGCAGTTTTTCTTCCAAACGACATCATAATCTTGCTGCTCTCCATTCTGGTGGCATCGGGAGTTTCCTGGTTGTCTTTGCTGGGAAATAAGTTGAGAACTTTTTCAGCAGTGTAACTATTAAATGTAACTTTCAAAAAGCTTTTAAATCCTTAGGATCTGAATTCTATCCAGGATACGATATGAACAGCATAATGCATTGACATGTTCATCACACCGTTGACTGGACTGCTGTGTGACCAAGGCAGGACATCACTCTTATTTGAGGTGGTTCATCTGGTCATTTTCATGTATTTGCCAGCCACTTCCAATGAAATTTTGCATTTCTTTTCCTCCGTAGAATGAACACGCATATATATATGTGCATATGCACATACGCATTTCCAGTTTCACCTTCACAAAATACACTTACTGCAAAGGTAGTCTCACAAACCTGGATTAAGAAAGGATATTAACAACTGGTGCTTTAAAGGTGGCTGCTCTCCTTCATTATGGGCCAACTGGGAAATTATAAGAACTGATTCATTGCAAACAGCTGTGTTTATAAAAAAAAGCAAGCTCTGTTGGCATATATCCATTGTATGCCAGTAAAAGCATAAGCATGTGCTAGTCGCCAGATCTGTAAGTTAAAAATATAGTACTTTAATTAGCTTTGGGTTATATCTATGTTCCTAGTTTTAGGATGCTGGTGTTTCCTACAGCTTAGATATTTCAAAATTAGTAAGAAAGCTCTCAGCCCAATAAATCAATACAGAATGTGGAAACAGATACTAATCTTATAGATGTAATCAATAATAGCTGTTGTTAATGTAGTTGGTAGTCAAAATTTGTTGAAAGAACCAAAATACTTACATTGATCATTTTTCAGTCCTTAGTTGAGAAGATACAGGTAATTAATGTTGCACAAATCTTTTTCTTCCAGGGCTTGCCAGGAATTTGAATTATAGAAGTCAATTTAAAACATAAAGGTGAGGCAGGAAAGAAAACAAGGATATGACTGCAGTATGAGATACAGCATCATATGGAGGTTATTATAGTTGTACTGATACTGGGAGTAAGTAGCTGTTTCAGCCTTACTCTGAACTTGGCTTGATTGGATATTTTTAACCAATTAATTTGGATAGAGAATGAAACAGAACTAGCTATGCTATTTAGACTCATAGTAAAATTTGGGTTGTAAGTTACCTCTGAAGATTGCAGAGTCCAAAATCTTGCTCAAAGCAGGTCTAACTTCAGGTTGCCCGTGGCCTTGTTCAGTCAAATTTTGAACATTTCATTAGGTTGGTTCGGGGGGGGGAAGTATTCTAATGGAAACAACTTTATTAAGCAAAATTAGTTATTCCTTCTGAAATTGACTGGTTTCTTTGATAATGAAAGAGGAAATTTGTAAGTATTAGCTCATCAGGAAAATAATTACCTTTATTTTCTTTGTGTTTTTATTTAAAAAGTGAAAAACAAAAACCTCAGCAAAAAAAAAAAAAATTGTACAAAAACCTGCTCGTATTTTACTATCTTAATTCAAATAGAACTGTTTCTTGTTTTCCAGTTAGTTTTCCTGCCATCTTGAGAATTACCAAGTAAAACCCCTACCAAAAAAATGAAAACTTTTATTTCAAATAGAACAGTAAACACGGTACTTTATATATCATAAAGAAGCAAATAACTATGCACATTCGTTCTTTGCTTTCATTTGTAAAGAATGGTAAATTAAGTATAATGAAAGCATGAATGCTTCTCAACAGCAGGCGTATGGCTTTTGAACATAGATGCATAATTCTGTTTTTGAGTAGACCTATAGAGCAGTCTGTGCTGTGAGTTAAGTGTTAATTTTTATTTTGGTACTGAAAATAATGTACTTGCAACAAAGTCATCCTGGCAGATTGATATTAATCACAGGAGGTGGATGTGGTTAAAGGGAAAGAAGTACTTAGAAGTATTTTTATAAGCTTGCAGTTCTTTGCTGCTTGGAGGTGTGGGAGTGGTGGAATGGTGCAATGCAGGCTTGCGAAAGGGAGCAAGGAAAATGAAATAACCTCCCTTTTCCACAGCAAATAGTAGGCTAGCATGTATTTGCTGATGCTAATTCATGGCATTGGAGGCAGAATTAGGAGCCTGACAGACCTCCAAAGCTAACTTCCAGGTCAGAACCCCTTCCTGGCACTCAGGGAGTCTCTCAAGCTGGAATCCTTTTTGATGATTCCCTGGGATGGGAGTAGGGGGGGAAAGCTTATGCTATTCATTCTCCACTCACTCAGTTCACTCCTGTAAGTGAAGACCAGATTTTGTTCTGCCTGGTTTCAAAACATCCAAGGGCTATTTTAAATTTCTGTGTTTGGGCATGTGGTCTCTGCACAATGGCATGTGTGTTGAAGTTGTTGCTCTGTACTCGTGACACGTCCAGCTGCATCCTGTCCTGTCATAGCCCAGGTCACTGGTGACTGCCAGTTAAAACACATTGCTTGTGTTTACATACTGCACTGAAATGTGCTGGGATGAGATACTGAAGTTTCTTCAGTCCTGAAGTGTAAACTGTAAGGAATTGGTATGCAGAAAAGCACGCAGAGTACACTTCTGAATGCTCAGGTATGTAAAGGTTTTTTCATAAGATACAGTGCTGCTGCAGCTCCCTGTCACAGCTTTCCTAAAGCACAAGATCCCTTGTTGAACTATGAAGAAGGCAGACATTTTCTACAGTGGTTTCCCTGGAGTCACCGCTTTTTTTTTGCTTATTCTTGTTTCTTTCCCATATTGTACAAACATGCCTTCAACACACAGGCTCCCACTGCAGAAAGAATCTAGAAAATCTGCCACAGTTTCTTCTGGTTTTGAAGAAACTATTCTCCTTTGAGTTTTATGACCTGGTATTCAAGGTTCAGGAACTTGCTTGTTATTTTTCCTTGTTGTTTGACGTAAGTTAGTAGAATATAATTTTTCCTAGGAAAAGAGCCTTGTCTTGGATATGTTCTCTTGGAAAATAAACTCATGCTAGTATTTAGCAAAGTTGGAAATAGGATGGCTTTGTTCTGATAAATTTTCAACCTCTGATGTCAATAAAGATTTCTTCATTGGTTGCCATTTGGCAGAAACTAGGGCTTATTCTTTCAGGTATACTTTAATTTTTCTTAGAAACTTAAAAAGCTATGTCAGTTAAAATGCTGCAAAAGGGTTTTGGCATTTGTTTTGGGTTTTTTGGTGGCTGGAGAGACTGATTTCTTCTTACGTGTTGGGAATGTAGTTGGCCACATTATCTTTAGCATCTCTCCACTGACACCAAACTCTCTCTTTTTCTCCCTCCGTTCCTTCTAGCAGATCGCACAGTATTATATCAGACAGTAAGTTTATGGTGGTGTTTTCCCAGTTCAGGACATTGTGGGCTTCCTTAAAATATTACTTTTCCCTGTTTAGCCAACTAGCACAAGGAAAGATAATATACTGCCCTAGTTGTAGGGCACTGGCTTCCTCACAGATTCTGTGACAGGATGATGGAGTTGGGAAGTGCTCCTCCATGGGAATGCATTACTATTCAGATGTGTCTCCTACTGCCAAGAACATTAATTGTCCTTTCTTATTAGATCACGGTAAATAGTAGGGCCAAAATGGAAAGGTGAGGAGGAAAGAAAAATAGCTGTATGACTTTTCTAGTACATGAAGTACAGCTGCAGTTGTACCATTTCACTTGTATCAATAGCTTTTTTGTTGTCAATTTTAGTAAGTGTAAGATACATGGTGACAATTTTGACCCCTTAAAATAAAATGGAGATTTTGGGCTTCTGTGTTCTTTGTGATTTAGTCCTACTGGATGGATTTGGAAATTTGTGATTCAAAGAGGACACCAAATCCTCTTGTTTCATTGTCTTGGGAAGAGGCACGATTAGATTATTACCGTTAGTGAAGTAATTACCATTCCCACAATGTCACTTTATTTTAAAGTTGTCCTATTCAAATTCCACGTGAGTCAGATTTGTTTCTAATCCATTGCTTCAAAAAGCATATAGGAGGAAGGAGTGCAGGAAGCCAGCCAAGAAATACTGGACTTTAATATTATCATTCGAATGTAATTATTGTTCAGGGGTTGGCATAAGGTATGATTGCATATCTCTGCATGCTAGCTCTGATGTTTTATCTTAGCTAGTAGGTATTCTGTGTGAAAGGTTACATTTTTCTCTCTCTCAAGGAGGTAGGACATCACTTTCTTTTTTAGACATAGCCACATATCTCAGCGTCCATGACATCTTACCTGCAATAATGTCTCCTTTCTACAGACATGGTCTGGAGCCCCTCTCTACTGAAGGTATAACTTACTCATAAACCACAAAGACTGTATTCAGAAGGTGAATTCATTGCTGCAATACACAGCTATCATCATGTTTTTTCTCTGTGGATACTACAGAAGCAAGAGTAGTGAGGATGGTTTGAGAAAACCTTGCCCGTTTTAGTAAGAGCTGAGAAAAAAACCTCTGTGAGAGGGCTAGAAATATTTGATAACATTAGACCAGAAAGTATGTGCTCTTTGTAGTTCAAAGAATTATAGGCTTCTGCAAATAAACAGAAGAGGCATGTAGTTGTGTTTGCCAGATGATAATTAATTTTGATACTTTAGCACTCATTTAATAGTCTTTTTGTTTAGAAAGTGTGATTGTTGGCTTTTTTGAAAAGTTTCATAAAAGTCTGCCAAGTTTTCCTTATGCCATGTGGATCAGCTGTGAAGTCCCCTCTGTTAACTTGTGTGTGTCAACCCTAGTCCCTCCAAGTTTTCAGTTTATATAGTGAAAGTTCACGTCTTTGTTCGCTCTTTCACACTACTCTGGCTCTAGTAATCTGAGAGATTTCCTTGATCAATGTCTACTTCTGATAGTAGTTAGCTCTTATTATCTTGGTGGGTGCGTACATTGGTGTGTTTTCTCTCTACTTAGAAAATCCTGCTTTTTTTGAACTGTTGCTTTTGCTTGTTAACCAACCGCTCCTTTTCAAAACAAGACCAGTTAGCTTGTGTCTAATGAACATTTTCAAGACACTACACAATAGTTTTCGTTGGTTCTTCTGATATCATTATTTTAATAAAATGGAAATTTGACTACTATGAAAGCCTGACAAAACATCAGAGCTTTAAGTAAATTGTTACTAATTTTTCTCAGCTCTTCAAAGCTGTTGTCTTGCAAAGCAACAATTACTAGTAGGCAACTGGACCAAAAGTACCTTTGAATAGATTGCAAGGGAAAATAACTAAACTGCTGTGTCTTGTATTCTCCATGATGGAAACCATGGAGAGTCTATAGCAGGTAGTAGTATAAAGGATATAACTCTACCTTTCCATGAAGTGGGAAGAGTAGGACATTACCACAGATAAAAACTACTGCTATAATTTAGTCCCACGGTGTTTCATGCGATTTACATGCATCTCTTCCTCTCTCAAAATCAGAAGATCAAGGGATTTGGCTTGTAAATATGTAATGCTATAAGCAAGACAATCTGCACCCCTTCCGTAGCTCATACAAGGGGAGCCCTTCGCATATGGCTGAAGTCAGTACATGTAGAGCTAAGCAAAAAGATTTGACTTGCTTTGAGGAAGGACTGTTACAAAATCAAACATAAAATAGCAAGGCAATAAAAATTTCCCTCTAACATCATCTGAGGTTGACATGAGATTTTAAAAATACCGATGTATTTAGTCCAGGTCTTTCACTGTGGAAATGAAGTAGCTGTCTCGGTCCATGTCAGAAGTTGAGCTTGAAATGCTGTTTACACGTATCCATAATTTATTGATTGAATGGGCAAAAATAAATTAAAATAAATAAATAGAACTCCAAAGAAACACACTTTCTGTCTGTGTTTTGCTTTGTTTTGTTTGGTGGTTTTTATGTTGGCAGATAAAGGGAATTCTTTACAGATGTTGGCAATACAGTAAGACATGGGTGATAAAACTGTGTGGAAAATTGCTGCATAGCACAGAAAGACTGAAATTGGAAGTTGTTTCCATGACATTATGCTTCCAGTAGAGTAATATTCCATATGAGCCTGTTTAAAAGCTTTATTTTCATTATGCAGCTTTTTTAAATGAATTACACAAATTTTTTTTGTTTTGTTTGGGTGTTTGTTGTTGTGAACTTATTTTAAATCTTCTCACACTGGATGAAATGAATAAAAGCATTGGTGATGGTCAGCATAAAAAGTGTAAAAGAATGAGACAAAAAATCTGTCAGGAAAATTAGCTTACATAAGGCTTTGGTTTTTTTCCTACTAGATACTGTGAAACATTTGACTGTTCTGAGATCTCTTAAGTAGGGTTAAGTTTAATGTACATTTTGACATTGATGCCACAATCCTCTCTAAGAGGCCATCAGCTCTACACAGCTCTCAAAGGGACACGGAGGAAATGATGCTTCATGCAAGGGCAATAGCTTTGTCTATACTAAGTTTTCACTCAGGTGATGGCTAAGTTGGCATCAGGGAATTCCAGAGGAAAATTTTATCTTATGACACCTGTATCTTCATCCTGAGCTTGTATATCATGTAGTTGGATGTGCTGTGGTAGGCCTGCCGCTTAGTTTCCCCTCTTGGAATGTTATAAAAGCAACCTCAGGCAGATAATGTGGCCAAAGGCCTTCCTAAAGGATCCCAGACATCAGCTGCTGGAAGGACTGTTGGGGTGCACGGACGTTCATAGCTCAGACTGCCAAAAAGGGGTGCTGTGGGCACAGGAAGCACAGGCATGGCTTGTGCTAGCCTTCAGCCTCCGTGGCCCAGCCAGCCAAGGTACGGTACAGAGCAGCCTCTCTCTTACAGGAGTTGCTCTGTCCAGGTAGGAACCTCGTACTAATCTGGTGAACTTTTAGGATCGCTTGTACTGCATGCCTTGCCTCACCAAACCCAGACTTTGAACGATGAGCCTAGTTTCTGGGTATGTCTGAAAGTGCTGATCCTGACATGAATGCAGGAATTTTATTTCATACTTTCCCAGGGATCTTACACATTATGGTACTGTGCACTACAATTCCTTTGTATGATGCATTGCTGGCCTTGAGAGCTAAGAAATTTCTGCTGTGCTGGGAGGAAGTAAGTTGTCTGAGTTCTTTACGTGTGTAATATACATGTACACTTTGTAGCATCTGTATTGTGCACCGCGAGTTGCGAAGGGCACACCCGTGATTAGGTCTGGGCCAGGCAAGCTCAGAAGTCAAGAGAAGTTTTGTCAAGAATCAAGAAGCCTAGGATCAGACCAAGCTAAGGCTCAAAATCAAGAGACACTGGATTAAAGGGCTGACATAGGAGTATAGGTGTATGCAAGTGGCACACAGGGTAATTAAGAACAAGTACCAGAATTACCTTTTAAATGTGGCTAGTTGGTTGCTGAAGAACACCACTTGGCTATTAGGAGACTTGGAGAGGCAGTGGGGTTTTCATCACTTGTGTAAGTGCTTGCTCAGTTATGGCAGTGCAGGTGAGCAGTTCCCATGATGAATACAAACAGTGGTGCTGTGCAAAATGCTTTCACAGCCAGACCTACCTTCCAACACAGCACTGTGCTTCAGCGTGCGAATTAGGCACTTCTGTACCTGTCTCCAAGTGAGCTCCGTACACTTTGCATACCGAAACAGCTCATAGGTCCTGCTTGCTTTCACATTTCCTGACTTCTGAGCAGTCTCATTTCATAGCCATGCTATGGTTTTGTTTGCTTTATTGTTTTTTTTCAGAGGGATCTGAAGGCTAGATCGATGGGCTGAGACCAATTGTATCAAATTCAAAAAGGCCAAGTGCTGGATCCTGCACTTCGGTCACAGCCACCCCATGCCATGCTACAGGCTTGGGGACAAGTGGCTGGAAAGTTGCCCGGCAGAAAAAGACCTGGGGGTGTTGGTCGACAGCCAGCTGAACATGAGCCGGCAGTGTGCCCAGGTGGCCAAGATGGCCAACAGCATCCTGACCTGTATCAGCAATAGTGTGGCCAGCAGGACCAGGGCAGTGATCGTCCCCCGTACTCGGCACTGGTGAGGCCGCACCTCGAGTGCTGTGTTCAGTTCTGGGCCCCTCGCTACAAGAAGGACATTGAGCTGCTGGAGCGTGTCCAGAGAAGGGCAACGAAGGTAGTGAAGGGTGTGGAGCACAAGTCTGATGGGGAGTGGCTGAGGGAGCTGGGGGGGTTTGGTCTGGAGAAGAGGAGGCTGAGGGGAGACCTGATCACTCTACAACGACCTGAAAGGAGGTTGTGGTGGGGTGGGGGTTGGTCTTTTCTCCCTGGCAACCAGTGATAGAACAAGAGGAAATGGCCTCCAGTTGCACCAGGGGAAGTTTAGATTTAGATAGGAAGAATTTCTTCACCGAAAGGGTTGTCAAGGATTGGAAAAAGCTGCCCAGGGAAGTGGTGGAGTCACCATCCCTGGAGCCATTTAAAAAGTGTGTAGATGTGGTGCTTAGAAATGTGGTTTAGTGGTGGACTTGGCTGTGCCAGGTTAACAGTTGGACTCGATCTTAAAGGTCTTTTCCAACTTAAATGATTCTGTGATTCTATTATGATTTGTAATGTCCGGTACGTCAATTTTTGTAAAGGAGCACCTCAGATTTATTCAAACCCCATCCATGAATGCAACTTTCTTATCTCTTAGTACTGATGTTGACTGGCAGAACTGCCTCTTGACTTTGTGGTGTCTGAAGTCATTCTGGGCAGGAGTTGTTTTAAACTCTTACACTTAAGTGAAAATGCAGCATCTAAGTTTCTGAGAGAGCACTTAAGACATACTGAAAAATGTCATGCACAGCATAAAAGGGAGCTGTGCAACCCCATGTACCAACAAGTGAAACCACACTGGGAATCGTGAATGAGAAACCATTGACAATATTATTGTGGAATCTAGCATGGTTGTTGCCTAAGGCTAAATATGAAATCCTTGAAAAAATAGGCTGGTGTTACAAAAATTCTAAGACTATATGGGAATT
>NW_009618091.1:0-56317 GCF_000690535.1 Cariama cristata | reverse complement strand
AAAAGTGGGGGGGGGGGGGGGAAGTTTGTTTAGGAAGTAGAACAAAGCACCTCAGCTTCTGCAATCAAAGATTCATGTTAGAACCTCAGTGGTCAGTATGAAATTTGTAACTCTTGTTTGATGGAATTGACATAGCAAACAAATGTGGTGGCTGTTTTCTTTTTTTTTGTTTTCAATGTTTATCTAAATAGTTCCCATAACTATTACCTCATTACTTTCCAAATCTTCAATGAGATCTCTCTTTTTGTGAGACAACTAGAAGAAATACTAAATGACTAAAAGTATGGACAGATTTGAGGGTAGTTTTCATACAGAGCTGAAACTGTCCTGTGTAAAAGTTGAGAAGTGAGAGTGCAAGTGCTGGACTTAAACGTGGGCAGAGGATGCTGGAATGATTAATGTGGGATTGAAGTGGCAGTTCATAAGTGTGTGTATGAGAGACTAAGTGTTTGCAAGAAATACATGGTGCCTTTCATTTCATCCTTCATGCTCTGGTTGGTTGGGGTTTTTTTTAATACCAGTCTCCTGTGTGTCTTTCAGCCAGTCACATCTTTTCAGCGTGTTTTAGTTTCACTGTCAATTAACAGTGGCACACTCACAGCTGATCTTTTGTTCTGATGTTTCCTGGAATCATAGAATGGTTAGGATTTTATAGAGCCAACCCAGTGAGCAAAATTAGCTAGACAGCGTGCAACACTCAGGGAAATAGAGATCTGCTGGTACACTGAGCACAAGAAGTTACACTAGGACACCTGTAGCCATTACTTTGTGGTCAAGGTCACACTAATTTCTCACCAAAGAAGCTCTCAAAACTGAAACTTCCCACATTGGCTCTATGGGAGATTCCATCATCACAGTTGAAGTAATGATATTTTTCTAAGGGAGCTTGGACTCTATCAATTAGAGTGTTATTGAAGCAGTAAGAATTAGGCTTTATGTGTCTTGAGGCAGAGGTTTTTGTCTTCCTTTATAGCTGAACAGTGAATAGCATTTTTTTTTTACAATTACTGCGAATGGCAGAAGTGGTATCTTACATGTGTTTGAATTAAACAAGGCTTGTGGGACTGTAAGTAGACCATCTGCTTAATGTAGTTATTGTAGCTGCTTCTCCCTTGAGCGTGGGAAGCGTCTACCTTTGACTGGGAGGCATGAATCATTCATTGTTCTCTTAACCCAAAACTTTAGACCAAACCTCTAGTAGGCACTAGTGGTAGAAATATGGTATGGATCTAGGAAAGTAATGAAGAGTACTGGTAGTATTACAGCTGGAGAAGTAATGGGGAGAAAAAAAGAGTTTCTAATGCTTTATATGAAAACCTTCTGGAGACTTTTTGAGATCATTCTAGAAGTACTGTCTTGGCAGTTAGGGTCATTGCAAAGATATTATTGCCATAGTAAGATCATCCTGGCTCGTATGGTATGTGTTTGTTCTTCTTAATTGAGATTGGCAGTGGACTGAAGACTACAGAGATTAAAATCTCTCCGCAGAGCAGCAAGAACAGGGGTGTGAGCAACAGTTGCCTCTGGGTGCTCCACCAGTATAAATCAGCTCCATTTTGAGGTTTTCTAATCCCATTCAGGATTCAAACATCGCTGTGGAAAATGCTTCCGGTTGGCAGCAGTGTCTACTGATGCTAATATTGTTAATAACATTGATGGTTGAAAGTAAGTGGGTGCTAACACAGCTCCCAGGGATTATGGGAGTAGATTTCAGAAAATGTATATTTGGGTGAACTTTTGATGTGAATTCAAAAACATATGCTTTTCTAACGCTTGTCTGAGCTGTTCAGAATGTTCAGATCTGATAAATTTGGTAATCTTTTGAGGACCTCCATTTAGAGGAGGTGCTGTAGAAATACAAGTGGATATCATGTATTAGAGTTGTTTCCAGCTCTGCTAGTCCTTGCTGTAATAAATAATCAGTCCTCTGAACATCTAAAAATATGAAAAAAGTATATTGGCTGCATTGAAGAAACAGACTCTAAAAAGGACCTTTCTTATGTAGTGATGTGATGCTTTTTTTGTTCCGCTACATGAAATAGAACCTGGACAGCACTGACAATGTACTGACAGCTACTTTTAATCTTGTCTAAGATGTAGTTCAACTGCTACAGAAAAGTAAAATACTTTTTTTTTTTTTCCTTTTTCTTTCCTCTAAATCGACGATGTCACTCGAGTCCCCAGGGTTAGTATTCTCAATAATGTGGTGGTGTGAGAACAAACTTGGTAACATACAAGGATGGGGAAGCTAATAGTCTGTCCTGGAAAAAGGGGCAGAAATAACTCTAGCTTTGCAGCATCCATTCCCCTAGAGGAACAACCTTTTATGTGGTTCATAAAAAGAGCGAAGTACCATCCAAAGAGTGCTACTGCTCTTATGGAGATTTAAGGGGGTTCTGAAGCAGAGACAGAAAAGCCAGGAGAATTTAGAGTACAGAACGGGCAATTTTGAAGTAGCAACTCTTGATGTAGCCAAGTTGGAGGAGGAGGCTTGGGCTGAACTTCATCTTATTGTAAATGTCTTTGTTCATGCATCCAAACCTCAGGAAAGAACCGAGGCTTGACTTAGCATGTTGACTATGTTTTAAAGAGGAAGTGAAGGGTAATTGCTCACAGATGGCATGGCGATCTGTGATAATTGGAACTGTTGTACCAGCTTTGGGGAAGAAATTCTCAGCTCTATAAATGTTAGGTTTCTGATAACTCACAGGCAGTTAAATGCTTTCCAGAAGCAAACTATAACTTTTTTAAAGGCTAGAATGCAAGTTGTATTCCATACATCCACATCACCCTTATGATTGTTGGATTCTGTTAAACGTCTTAATTAAGCCCTTGAAAACAATCTCGGATAACACCACATGCTAATGCAACTCCAAGTCCACTACGGTGCTCATTTCAGGGTGGAAGAGGAAGGGAGATACAGGGATTCTTCTCTGGGAAATAAGCCTTCCTTAATATTTTTTTCCTGAAGAGCAACACAGCTGTTTTTAACCCAGGGACTCAAAGGGGCATATCGGCATGCCATAATATACATGGCTTGGGGTGGTCAGATTTTGGAGGGGTAGTTTTAAGTGACTCTTCAGCATGGTGTTTTGAATAGCATAGACAGTGATGATCTGTGGTCATGAAACGATACGTTCAAGTGCTAGAACTCATCGGTACTTTTGCCTTGCTGCCTTTCTGGCCAGGCCCCGCTCTGTTCTGGGCTGTGGTATCCAACTCTGGTGCCTTTCAAAGCAACAGATACTGCACAGAACCTAGATGGTGCTGTCTGCCTGTCCTGTGATGTGCAAAGTAAGAGCCTTGACTTACGATTGTTACAGAAAGAGTGATTTATGGCTGTAAGTGTTTAATAATGCCCAAAACATTTTGTGAATTAGGTGGAACGAATAAACCAATGACTCCCATTTTGTAGAGTGGGCAAAACTGCTTTCACAACAAATGCCTTCAGAGCTTAAAAGAGAAAAGTGCAACTTTAATTAAAGGGACAGGCAAGTAGAGCCAACAGTGAGTGTGAAATGACACCTCTGCCTATCTTTAAGCAAGACAAAGTGATAGTGGGAGTAAAAAATGAGTAAATAAATAAAATGCCATGAGAAGGGTCAAACTTTTCCCAAGTAACATCTACAAGTCATGTGTCAGACCTCTCTTCTGCATATCTGAATTAATGAATAAAATGTCCTAATTCAAAAGTGCTAAGTTAAAAAACAAATAACAAAAAGTGTAGTTAAAGTCTCACAAGGACACTGGGTTGGAGAAAGGAGATAAACACATCCTTCCAACTTTTAATATGCTTTCTTCCATCTTCTTCAGCTCAACATATGCTCGCAAACCCAGAATACAGATGCCAAGCTTTTAAAAAACACAGCTTAACCTATCCTGTGGGGAAACACATACTGCTGCATGTTAAATGGTGCTGAGCTATAGAGCCTACACAGAACTGAAACAATTCATCTGGTTTCTGACTGGTGGGCAAGACCTCACTCAGATTTTTTTTTTTTTTTTTAGCAGTTTTGGTTCTCTTTCTTCTGGAATTTTTTTTTTCAGAGTAGCATCTCCTTGGTAGTTATGGGCATGTCAACATGGACCTTGTAAATATTTTCAGGGCTTTGTAGTTCATCTGTGTGAGAACTCACGTTAGTCCAAAACTTGACTCCATAGGTCTGAGCCTTTGGCTTTGAACTGCCCTGCTGCTGATCTCATCGTTTGTTCGCAGAGCCTACTAGGTTCGGTTGACATCGGGGAGTTGCAGTCTACATTCAGCCAAGAAAAAGGAATTTCATCAAAAATAGATGTTTACTTTAATAAGCTGCTTTAGTCTTTTGCTCGATGCGCACTCACTTTTGAAGTTAGTGAATTTGCATGAATTTTCATTCTACGATGATTTTATTCTGGGGCTTTCTTGTTTCTCTGAGGTGTTGAAATCTCTCTGCTTTCCTGCACAGTTAAAGTTATTTTATAGAACAGTACAAGAGTACAATAGAACAAGAAAAATTTGTTGCAGACATGTGCATATTTATAGTTTACAGTAACTTTTATTATCTGCACTAATGCATAAAGTCATTAAGATGTGAGGATATCATTCAGGGATCCCTCAGGAATTTCACAGATTCAGATTTAAATCATCATTGCTATTCGTTCAATTCCTATTTCAGTGTATGTTCCAGCTTTTTAATAGCACCTAGTGTCACTGACAGTGACTCTTACTTATTTAGGGAATTCAGAAAGTAATTTCTGCTGTGGCAATATTGCTTCTTATTTTTTTTATATTCCACTGCTAGGGTGGAATCTATTTTGATAAAGGCACATCTTGTCCAGGCCATTTCTAGTTCAATGCACAGACCACCATTGAAATTACAACTTGAGTGATTCTTTATACACAGAAGCTTTGGATACATTTCATGTAGAATGATACAGTTATTTATGTTCTGGGCACGCAAAGTGATGTCCAGGGCCTCCTTACCTATTGCTGCTAATTTGGTCAGTGTGTTTGCACTAGGAGAGACTCTATTTTAAAAAAGGCTGTGACATACAAGTCTGAAAGAAATTAGAATGATAAATGAGCTATTTTCTTTGCTTTTAAAAAGATCTGGCATTTGACCACTGCAAAATTTGAGGCAACCATCCTCTCTTCCACTCCATAGTGTTTCTAGATTTTCAGTTATTTGCACCTGGTCTTCCTGTGCCGCTGGATTCAGCAGGGTGATGTGCCTGATTAAAAAACAGCACTGAAGTGGAGACAATGCCTGGCTCAGGGCAGTGGATGTATACCCTCAGCTCTCTAGACCGTGGGCTACAGAAAAGGAAAGAGCTTTTAACGTAAAGCACAAACAATGTAATAAATCATAATGGAAAGCTGCTTAGAGTGGTATTCCCCACTGTCTCGTACTGGCTTTCTAGTTATCTGGAACCTCCTCCTGCTGTCACCAAAAAGAAGGAATTTTCCTAGTGGCATCGATAGCAGACAGTTTGTTTCCTTTCTGCTGTGGAAATCAATCCAACAGGATTTTGTGTTTTATATAATGCTTTGTCCTGAAAGAGTCCTTGAGCGTTTCACAAACTCTGAATTCAGTCATGGTTTTGCCACAGGCTTTGGGCAAAGCACAGCCAATTGTGTTTTCTCCTCCAACACAAGGTAGGCTGAGAGTTACCAACTGGTGTTCAGGTTCCTTCTTGCACCCAGTAAACACTGCCTGGGGAAGACTGGATGCCTCAAGAGAGATTTAGGAACCAGAATGGTCAATGGGGGTTGTATGTTTGGTCTAATAGCACAGTGCAAAGCACTGCTATGTTAAATCCGAAATCCCACCATCTCCATCCATGCAACTTTGCAAAGAAAAAATACTCCCCCCTCAGGAATTGCAGCCCCCAAGACCTTGTTTTTAAGGTAGTTTGCCTGCAACCTATGTGCTGAAAAAGAGAGCGAGTCATTGTCATTCAAGTGTAGGAAGGCAACTGTTGCAGTAGGACAATGTCAGTGGCTAGAGCACTGATCCAAGACAGTTGGTTCTTGTCTTCACCTGACTGGTGAACACACCCGCATCTTCCAAAAGTGAGCACTCCCTATGCCTGTTGGCCATACTGCCCTCCCTTTTGTTGAAGCTGTTCCATTTAATGAGAATTTGTTGCAGATTCACTGGCCCAGTAAGGGGCATCATGTTAGTTAGTGTATTTTTTTGGACACTGACCAGGGAAAAGGATGGGGTTTAAGTTACTGCTTTGGAGAGGGTTTGTGTCCTGCATAAAACAGTTACTGGATGAAGTACCTGTGCTGGCTTTGGAGCAAGACCTGGAACTTGGAACTTTGTTTTGCCTCGTTTATTGTAGCCATTACCTAAAGAAAGAAAATGCTCTACTTTTTCTCCATAGGCAGCATCAAAACCAGTGTTCTCTGCAGTGTGTTATGTATTTGGGTTCTTCCAAGAATTAGCTTTGCCTGGAAGCCTGGCCTGATGGAGATCATGGTTTTAAGGGTTATAGTTTTGATGTGGCTGATGTTCAGGCATGAAAACACCTCCTTTGAACGTGTATCTAAGCAACAGATCTAACTTCACCAGAGAAGTTTGGTCTTCTCCCCTCAGAACTCAAATCTAGATCTTTCAAGCCTCTGACTAATACTGAAGCACAAGGTCACCCTTCCTCTCCTGCTGTTCCTATCCACTGCTGAAATACGTTATAGCCCCAGTAGGATATGGAGCTTTTTAGCTGTTAAGGCAACACTATACAGAAGACAGAATATTATATCTGTTTGAAATGGCCTTAGGAACGCAACCATCATAGCTATTAGTACGCAAAGCACCTTGGGGTGTCTGATCTTTAAAATGGTTGTGGTCTTAATTTTATGCCTATATTCAAAAGATACCATCGTAAAAAAAAAAGGGGGGGCAAAACAAAAGCCGCACGCATACTCCTGCCCACGCACATCATGTTGGGCAGTGATTCAACTCTGACTCAGACCTTTCTACTGTTTCCTGCAGCAGGAAAGAATCTCAGGAAATGGGAACCCTACAGTTCCAGGCACAAAGTAGTGGCCTTGGGTCCCCTTTGTGCTTTCACAGACGGTCCCGTTAACATTAATCAACATTAGGGACACAGCAGCTAGGGAACAGTTCAACAGAGAATGCTAATTTACTGTTTAGAAATCTTTGTTGGTTTTGGTGTCTCTTTTTGGTTTGGTTTTTGTTTTTTTTTGTTTTGGTTTGGCTTTTTTAAGGAGAAGGAGCTACAAGTTATGCCCAAAGGAAAGGGAAGGGATGATAGTGCTTGTAGAGCAATCTGAAACATGAGCACCCGCAAAACAGTCACTGAGCTGCACAAGGAGGGGTGTGAGGCTTTGTGTCCATTTGTAGGGGCTTCAGGTGAGCGTGGGCAGTCCCGACCCCTTCCTCCAGGACTTCCTTTTTCCACAGGTTAAACATACATACAGTCTCAGGAAGCAAGACAGCAACCTGTCAGACCTCTATGCTTCTCTCCGGGCCCTGGGACTGTCATAAAACCCTGCACAGGGACATGGTAGCCACTGAGAGGGTGAAGTATGCTTTCCTATTTCACACGCACTTTGTCTGGCTAGGTGCTTCTCTAGGAACCCAGAAGTTTTGTTTGAGTGCTGTCATTTCTAAATAAGGCTACCATTTGAAATAAGAAAGCTGATACTATTGCTTTCCTTCAGCAGCTGTATCCTCAAAAGTGAGCCCTGCTCACCTGCTTGAAAAAAAAGTGTTTGTAAGCGTCTACTCTCAAGAGCGGATTTAATCCTGACGGAGTTCGAGCGTCTGCCCAAGCTCTAGTTTCAAGGCTTTAAGCCCCAAAGAGATGCAGGATTTCAGATAGATCCTGGGTTTAGTGGTTCCTACTGGCGCTCTCTAGAAAGCTCCCCTTGCACCTTGACGCCACTAGGTTATCATTCCGACTGCCGGTCAGTTATAGGGCTCTCAGTACTCAAGCGTGCACTTGGTATGTATTTTGAAGGGGCAGGCATGTAAGCATGAGATGCCACGGATTGTTTACTTACATGCTGCTATGTCCCTTAGTTGATCTACCGTGAGGTAACTCAATATATGCGTTTAGAGCAGTTAAGTAGGAGATGGGACTTTGGCCCAATGATTTCATGTACGACTTTCAGAATGTGTGACTTCAATCCTTTCAGTATCTCAGCCTGTCATCTGTTTTCTCGGATACCCTCCTGTTTCAAATTTTTCAGTCTGGATTGCAGGCTGTTTAAAACAGAGACCATCTTTTCTGTGTTTGTCTTCTCCTTGATACACAGTGAAGTTCTGTCCTTGAATCATAACTAGTAGCAGTACTGATTCTCCGTAGGCAGGTGCTGAGGCCTCAAAGGTTGCTGGGGTTCAGGTCATTTGCCTTTAAAATTTTCTTTAATAGGAAATGAAAGCACTCTGCTTTTTGGAGGAACAAATTCGCTTTCTAGGATAGCGATCAGTGTTAAAAATTACGTGTAGGCTGAGAAATAGCTGGAATTTCTTGTTGCTAACAGCACGAATGCAGCACGGCACACTGCAGTTTCGGTGCCTCTCCTTGATTGCTACTCATTTTATGTAGCAAAGTCAGTCCAGCTACTGCACTTTCTCTGCAGTCATAGCTTTAAAGAGCTGGTGATGCATCACCAGTGATAACCTCAGCACTGTTCCAGGGAAAAGCTGTCAAGATTTTGTTTTCACCTTCTTCTGACGAACTGCAACTTCAGGGCATTTTACAGAACTTTCATGTTTATTCTCCTGATTAGCATCAGGGTTTATAGAGATGAAGAAGAGAGTCATTCACTTGTGCAACCGTTGAATAAGCTTTTCCTGCGTCTGCCTTAATGTGAATCAGAAAAGTATGAGTGCAGTGCACTCTGCAACTGAGAACTAGTCACTTTATCTGAGAAATGATCACCTTACTCTTTCAGTGAAGGATTAGTTTTGATTTGTCTGTGCAAAACGAACATCTGCAGGACGTATTCTGTGGAATTTGTGAGGTGGTTAAACTGAAATTTTACTACTTTCTGGCCAGCTTGCTTTGTTTTACCCTGTTTTACCAAAAAAATAAGAGGGCTATCTGAAATTGAATAGTTTAAATGTTCTGCAGTGCTGTCTTCGTGGTAAAGATATTAACTGTTTAGTTTTTCCTGTTCTCCAGTGCCTTAGCAACTTGCTGCAGCTTTGCTTGATTTTTCCCACTGTGTTCCAAATACCTCTGTGAAAGTGTGTTGGGGGATTAATTCTTTATGCTTCTCAGATCCTTTAATTTTGTCTAGAATACTCTCATTTTTTCAGGCTAATGAGTCTGTTTTCCATTGGTCTCTTAATTCTTTCTCTAATTTCTACAGTCTGTACTGTGACAAGGTGGTTTTCACGGAATAGAATTTAATGCACAGAGTTGAGACAGAATGTGAATCTTACTGGCAAAGCTTCTATTCCCTTTAACCCAAACTTTGTTTTGGTAAGGAATGATAGATTAAAACCCTACGTTGTACCTAATGTGCACCCATGTCATGTAAACTGACCTGTAGCTGTCATGTAAGGTTTTGACATAGTCTTGTTTATTTTGCCTCACATTTATAAATAATGCAGTTAAATGCCAGTTATGGCAAAACTGAATATTTGCACAGAAAACCAAAACAGCGTACTGAAAAAGAAGCAAAAATAGCAAAAGACAGACGCTATTCCCGAGATGTGAATTGGACAGATATTCAAAGACCTGTCAAAAGTCACCTATCAATTATTGTAAACTGTAGTGCTATAAACATTTGCTCACCAGAGTGGCTGTTAGTAGACAATTATTTCTCATTATCCATGTATATTTTCTGAAGTCAGTATAAAGCAGTTACAAGAACTTGTTATGAGCAAGATTGTTTTGATAAAAATTAAGAAATAGAAGGCTCAGTTAAATAAAATAGGAAAAAACCTGCTCCTTTAGTCCTGTAAGCAAACAAAATGGTAGCTTATGGTTTTACTGCTGAAGAATGAAGTGTTCTGCAGATAAGCTGACACAAATTTATTTCAGAAACGTTAGCTTCCAGTTCTGATTTCTTAAAAGGAAAATCTCGAGTTAAATTGCAATTAGTATAAAACGTTAATGGAAGGCGAGTATATAAGGAAACAAACAGCAGCTTGCTCAAGCAGAAAGTAATCTTTGAGTTATTGAGCAAATGAGAAAGATGGGTTATGTGTTCTGTGCAGCTGGGCTTATCCTGTAGTTTGTCTGCCTTTTTTTACCTAGACTGAATCTTAATAATTTTAGCTAGGTAATTTGCCATAAAATAATAAACTTGGAATTGGAGTCTGCAGTATTTTTAGCAATGCCTTACTTTTTCTTTCTGTTAATATTTCCCAGACTCTCCCCCACCTACATCCTCATTAGTCACTACTGCAAAAAAAATGAATGGCAACTTGCATTTTGTGAATTTGGAGTTCCACACGCTTTCCTGCACAACTCACTTCAGAATCATCAAATGACTTTAGTCCAAGTGAATCTGCCATTTCTGTATTTATTTAACATGGTTTTACTGAGTTGTGGCTGGAATGAATGGTATCAAAATGTTTAGCTTGTGGTTGGAGGCATTTTCATCATATTTTCCTGTTGTTATGACACTCATTTTTTTTTTTGTTTTGCTTTCAACAAGTGTGCATAGTCGTAAACTTCTGAGTTGTTTGTGAATTAAACAGTTGTTCCATTTTTAGTATGTTTAAGAATCATTGAGAAGCTTTTTGAAGTTTTAATTAAGTTTCAGGATTTGTATGCTTGGAGAGAAATTAAGGCTGGATTGAGGAAAGGACTTCCCTACAGTTTCGATTAACTTCTCTTAGTATGTAGATTTTTTTCCTCGCTGCTTCATGTTAGGCGAGGGCCAGTGTATAATGTAAATTGCAAAAGTGTAAGAGCAGTTACTCGCTTGCCATGCAACGCTGAATTTCTTACCTAGGATTTCTTCATGAGGGCATAGCTGGGAAGAGCTAAGAGAGTATCGGTCCTAAATGGATGGCAGCACTACTCGTGAATTAAATCGTGAGACAGCGTCAGTTCGCCACGCAGCATCTTAAAGCAAATCAGCGGACAAGAGTTTCTGCTTTGATGTAGCAGCATAAGGAGGAGCGAAGAGAGTGTGGTAGCCCCAGTAGCTGTCTCAAACTAAACCAGTGCTGTTCGTGAATTAGTACTGTTCGAAGCACTATTATTCTGGCAACATGTTGGACAAGCAAGGGATTAATCCCTGTTCTCCAAGAAGACAGCCGCTTGACTGGGACAGATCTTTTCAATCAGCGTTCCTGTTGGTGATTAGGCCTTCTTAGAAAAATCTTCTGACCAGCTCTCCTTATCAGGAAGCAAGGTGAAGAAAAGGAAATGTGTTCAAAATGGATGGGATCTTATGAATACCATCCTAATCAAGGTTTTTCCATGTAATGTCCGTTAAGGCAGTACATCAAGGGTTCACAAATGGAGGGGAAAAAACCTCTGAACATGTAGGTGAAACGTTGTGATTTTTTTTTTCTTCCAAAGCATGGGTATTTAAAACTGACAAATTTCAGCTAGTTCTGCATAATTGGCAGGTGGCCAGAGAAGAATATGGTGAGGAACTGGAGCAGGAACAGAAGAAAGAGAGGAAATTCTCAAGAGGAAGGAAAGGGAAGAACCTTCTCTTAGACATCAGTAGAAGTGCCTTGTTCATCAGCAGGGAAGTGGAGAGGACAAGTGGCTTTTTAGTCATGCAAATAATGAGGTAGGAGGGCTGTACTGCAAGACAGATCTGAGAGGGAGCCCCATTTAGAGGAGTGTGTGTCAGTGCTCAGTTAAGAGCTCTTTGATGATTAGAAAGGGTGCAGACTGCGTCTGGAGTTTTCACTTCTAACTTCAAAGGACATTCTTCTTGGCAGAGAGGAAAAAGAGGTTTATTTTCAAATCAAACCAAAACAGACTTTGTAGTGAAAGGAACCACAATTTGCTTATTTACTAAGAAGTCACACACAGATCTATTTAGTTTGAAAATGGAGATAGCCTCTTGACTACACTGTTACAACCTACCAATTGCTGTCTTAATTGCTGCTACCAGTTAGCTTAATCGGGAAATCAAGTGTTGATTTACGAAGTTAATATTCCAAATATATTTGCATACAGAAACACACAGCCTTGATTGATTTATTTTATTTTTTTTAAAAAAAAGATGTCAGAAAAATACTTAGCCACTTTGGTGGTTTTGATTAACTCTCCACAAAGAAAATTACCTGCTGCAAACAAAAAGTGGTCTTGAACTAACTCATTAAAGAAAATTACTTCAGACTGTAGCACCAACAAACACAAGAAGAACTTACATTTTCATAGTTCACCTAAACAGCCTTTTCACTGAATACCTGTTACTGTTTTCAGGTTTGTCTTGAACATTGCCTCCGTGGCCCTCACCTGCTTCCTCCACTGCTGCTCAGATTAAGACATCTACCCATCTGAGCAATCTGACCGTGTTCATGAGAAGTCCAGTAATGTTCCCTTCCAGATGTTGCTTTTCACCATCCTTTTTCTGTCAAACCAGGTTTGGCTTTAATAAATGGGTTTTATTTCTTACCAGTAATTCCTAAATTGTTGGAGTATTGCTGTAGGCTTAGAGGAAGCTGGACAGCACCTCAGTATCAGTCCATGTGCAAAAATAGTGTGTGTGTCAGGGAGAAATAAAAAAAAGACTGCTGAGAATGAAGGCTAAATATTTCCAGAGCCTGCATTTGAACTAGCTGGTTTTTTGGTGAATTTCCGAAGCAGTGTAAATCAAAGCGCTGAACTGGGAACACAAGATATTCTTCAGGACTTTACGTGTGTAGAGGATTGGATGGGTTGTTTGGAAGACTGAAGGTCAGAGGGGCTCAGAGGATTGCCATGGTGATACAAAAGGGACAGCGTTGCCGGTTGTACTTTCAATGCTGAAAGAGCAAGCTGGTCGCTGAAGTTGTATGGGATGTGTGAACATGGTAGTAGTGTGTGGGAAGTTTGGGAATTGCTGACTGGTTTGAAGTGTGTGGTGGAAGGAAAACACTGGCCTCAGAAGCTTAGATCTCAGCTACTTTGCTTTAATTGCACACTATTATATCACTTTTACGGAGGGTTTGATTGTAGTTCTAAAACCACCAGATTACTACGTAAGAAAACCGGATTACACGTTTCCACAGTAGGAATCTTGCTGCTGAGGCTGCTATTTGCTGAAGTCCATCATTATTCAATTGAAGAGCTTGATGCTCCTGAAGAGAGACGAATTACTGCTTTGCAGAGCTGTGCTGGCAGTGAAGAAAATACCAAGGATACTGCTGGCTAATTATTTTCAAAGCCAACGGTAGGGCTATGTTATTACTGCACAGACTGAAATGCGGTGTTGAAGATGTTGCATTTACTGATGAGAAGCTCTTCATTCTGACAGAGAACTGGCTTGATGGCAGGCAAACTTGTCCTGCTGCTAAAGGGAAATTGGTAGTGCTAAAAGATTCTTTTTGAGACCTTCAGGAGGGATAAGAGAGCATTTTAGAGAGTTTCTCTAAGGCAAACTTGAAAAATATAAAACCACAATAAAAAAAATCCTGTTCAAATAAATAAAACAATAAAACATCCCTATTAAAGCCCACTCTTGCAGGCTTTTTTTGAAAGGCAGAGACCCTTGAACACCAGTGGAAGTTTTGTATGTTTTTAGGGTTTATTCTTCAACCTTAAATTTGAGTTTCATTTATTTTCAGGAATGTTCGTTCTGTAAGAGGACTGCAATATAACATTTTGTCTTAAGTATTGTCAGAAGGGAGGTCAACAAAAGGAAAATGAGAATACCAAGAAAATAATATTGCAAGTAATGTTTTAAGGGAGACGCTGACAAGGGAGAAATAGGATGGAGAGCAAAAAAGGACAATATGGATTAAAACGTTATGTAATGAATGGTTTGAGGCGAAAGGTTTGAAGTAACAGCACTTCAGAGCACTAGTAATAAGCCAGAGAATAGCCACACCTCTAGAGCATCTGCTGTCACTTTTTGTATTGGCTTTGAACAGATTCATTTTCTCCTAACACACATTGAAACTTTTTGTCCACTATAATTTTAAGCACGCAGCTGTGGCTGCTTGCATTTATTTTTTTTTGCTGAACTTTCTGGGTTCACTGAAGCATACACTAAAGACATTTTCAAGGACATCCACACAAGGATCAGTATTTATTGTTACGACTCATGAAAATGGAAGTATGTGAAGAAGGAAGATGTTTTGCAAATCACCTTGTAAAAGTGATTATTGTGCCTCACAAATTACTCGCCAACTGTCCCACTTCAACAGGAGTTTGCAGAGTGGGATGCTTTGATTTAAGCACTGTGCCTTTACTAGAAGTGTTCAGTCTGTAACAACACCAGAGCCTTCAAGGGTATCCAGAGGAATACCTTACCAATACAGAAAAATCAGAATTGCTCTTTGTTTGAAATTTTTGTTACTTTCTCCATTCTTCAAGCTTCAGAGTTTGAGCTGGCTTTAATGTCTAAACAAAATCAAACTTAGCCTGATACAAAACAATTGCCAGAGAGCCTTGAATAAGTATGGTTTTCTTGGCTAATTCAGTGCAGTATGGCTTTTTGTTTTGAACAATAGTATGTAAAGGAATGGTACACCTCCTTTAGGTAGGAGAGAAAAAATTGGTTTGCTCATGCTGGCACAGGCAGGTTGAATATCTTTTGCTATTTCCCTAAGACCTCTATATTCAGTAGATAATTCATTCCTGGATCAGATTGCTTTTATTATACCAACCCACATACCAGGATATCTTCTAGCGAGCCAGAAAGTCCCTGTGTTGTGGCTTGTTGCCCTTGTTTGACTGATTGTTTAGACTAGAAAGGCTACTTCTGACCTAAAATGAAAAATATATTTCCATGTATCATTGCCATTTTTTTATTGTCTTAAATCGTTGAAATTTAAAACTAAACTTATGCTTTTATTCTTCATACTTTACTGCTTAAAATTTGTATTCATTTTATCAAGCTGTGTTGGCTTTAATACTCACATGTATTGTATTATATGGTTCTCCATTGCCAATGGCTAAGCTTCTAGATTAATGAGCCTATAAATTGATAAATAAATAGTACATTTCTGTGAATAAGTTGTTAGTCTGTGGCTTAGTTACATTCAAGTGTTCAAAATCAGAACTGATTCAAAGAGCATAATTTTTTACAATCCATTTTCTAGACTGAATAATCAAATGGAAATTTTGCCTACCATTACTACTATATTACTTTTCTACCATTATTTTCTTAAATAGAATAATGAAAGTAGCAGAAATTACTTCATAAAGAATGTAATAAACTGTTTATAGGTTATCATTATTTTTTATTTCTTGCAGCTTTTGGTTAGTCCTAAGATGGACCTAGTAATAAACATATGTGGTTTCCCAACATCTTAGCATCCATCTTCTACTCTACATGAGGTTGATGGTTTGTACCCTATAGTTTGCAAGCAGCTCGTTGCTTGTGAGATGTTCCAGTGTTGGTCACAGCAACAGGGAAATCGAAAGTTAAAATGGGAAAGCTTGATACCCACCACACATCACACCCACATTTATTGCTATTACTGAGTCCATCAAACACTCATGGTTGCTGTGGTGAGCCATAAATTTACTGTGAGTTGCAGTCAGTAGAGGGCACTTGCACGGTTTTACACATACCATCCGGGAAATGACAAAAACGCATACCAAGCTCTGTGGGAGTGCAGACTGGGCACGTAAACGTAACTTGGGATGCACCAAGCTTTAGATAAAGGAGACTATACAGGAGAAAAGGAAGACTCCAGTGCATGAGAGAAATCAGTAAAAAGTAAAACCATTAAGAATGTAATGGGAAGGCACTGATTTCCTAGCTAAAAGTGGCGGAGAGAAATTTAATTGTTTTTCCCATTCAAACCATGAGACAGATTTATCTGTTGCTATAAAGGAGGAGGTAAAGATAGGCTTTGTTTTGTCTGCACTTGAGGATTTTTAGTTTCTTGCCGGTCTACCTGTAAAGCTCATATTGTGTTCCCTTTTTGAGTTACCTTCAGTAGTCTATGACTGCCGGGCTCTGTGTTAGGGAAGAAGTCGTCTTGGGTGGATTGAGGTTTCTTTCTTTTTCCTGCTGAGAAATTTAATTAAGATCTTGAAGATGATGTATACTTTGGTTTACAGTTAAAAGACATGTTTACCTCTTCTTTTTCCTACTAATTACTACTCCCTTTCACAGTGCATTTCAATCTCATACCTTTATGCCAAAAGGCCTAGCCAAAATCATGGTTCGCTCACCTCTAATATTTATTTCTTTGTTAGAAGTAGGATTTTAGTTTCTAATTCGTTTTTGTTTGTCAGAATGGGGGCGGGGGGGAGGAAATGTGTTCCTTGTAACATACATGAGTTTATAGATTTCTTTATCAGATTGGAAAGAAGGATCGGATTGTAACCTTTAAGGTCAGTTCTGAGCAAAAGGGGCTCTGATGTGCACTATGTCTCAGAACTACCCACCCCTGTCTTACGTGTCTTGATTCAGATTCATTCTGGGTTGGTCTGTAACAGCAGTTAACTGTAAGGAAGACTCCAGACCACCTCAAATACGATAGTCATTTAGTGACGTTTCCTGCCTCTCTTGCCCATATGCCACATGGCATGGGAGGCAAACACAACCACACTGCTTGTGTAGGGTAGATCTATACAAAGCTGAAGGCTGGAAGAAATCTTACGCCATCCTGCATGGAAGCAGTCCAACTCATCATCTAATAATCCAGTAATTCTCTGGGAATGTCCTAGGATCAGAAAGTGGCCCTTTAGATAACAACCTAAAGCAATCATTCTAAGGAACAAAATCTTGTAGAATCATTTAGGTTGGAATAGACCTTTAAGATCTTCTAGTCCAACCATAAATCTTCCTAGATAGTGAAAATTTTGGAGGTGCTACCCTTTTACAACTCAAAGAAAGCTGGAGCCCTCCTAATGAGCAGGAACTAGTATTCTTTCTGGCTAGACTTGAGATAGGCAGACTTTTCAGTTTTGCTAACAAAGAGGTACTGGGTTGCTTTAGTTCCCTTTCTAAAATAATTTGCTCTCTATTGACTCTGAGTCCTAAAATAGTCCCAGATAATTACTACAACTAAAACAGGTAAAGGAAAATAGAAATGTGTGTCGTTTTCCCAGACTTTCAAGTTTAACAAAAGATGGTGGCAAAATAATTTTCAAAAACAGAGTATCTAGAAAAGTGTCTCCACATATCTGTCGCTATTTGAGAGACCCCTAGAAAAAATGACCAATGCTTTCCTGCTAAAGATCTTAAAAAGGAAATAACAGTTGAATGTACTTGAAGTTATGTTGTATATAAATCAGTCATGTGGCTTCAAGTGGTGGTGTACTTTTCCAGTTATGCCTACCATCTAACATTCACTTTTTCCATTAGTGAAATACTAGATATTTCCTTTGGCAGCTCTGCTTAAATCATCTGGGATTCACATTTCTGTTTTCCTAGAATTTTACTTCCAAGATTGATACTGAAACTTGTTTTGCATCTCTAATTGTTGCCTTACTTATGCTGTAACCCCAGGATATAAAAGACTAGACACTGAACCAATAGCAGAGATGAGTTGGAGTAACTCCACTGAATTTAGAGAGAACTCCTCATCTCAGTGAAGTAAATGGGAGATTTGTCCTTGACTTAAGAAATGTCAGGATGTTGCCCAGTGAATTTATTCAGACTGACAGCAGTGTAAATGAAATTAAAATGTGGCTGGTTTGGGGCTGTGGAATAATAAAGAATACAGCGGGGTCACTAGTTTTACAAGTCTTACCAGGTGGATTGCGCAGGCAGGCAAACCGTATGAGCCATAAGAGAGCATGACAGGGCATCCAACTTTTCCAAGCAATTCTTGGATTACTTTGTATTTTCTTGGAAAGCATACCTTTCTCCTGTGGGAACTGAGATGTTAATGGTGCTTCCCAAATGAGCTAATTAGCTGCATTTGTATGTGTTAAACAGAAATAAAACCGAAAACCCCAACAAAACTTAGAGCAGTACTAAGGCTGGACTTTTTGCTTTCTGTGTTTGCAAGTTGCTGTTTCCAGAACGCTGCAAAGTTAACTCATGGAGGCTTTACCTGATAAAAAGCCTTCTCTTTCTCTATCGATTTGCTTCAGCCATGGGATTAACTGTAAGTGTTGACTTCTAGTCACAGTTTGAGAAATTCAGTTTTGTGAGTCTTGCTTCTCGAACTCATTTAGCCTTTATCACTAGAACATCATCCTATCCCAAATAAAAGGCAGGGAGAAACCCCAGGTTACATTTCTGGTCTTTGGATCTGAAATCTGTTCACAAAATTTGCTGAAGTACTTAAAACTTCAACAGAAAAGTATGTTTTATATTTTTACCTCATACCTCCGTTTAATTTGGCTTGCTCATTATGGAGAAAGATTTTAATCAGTGAAGTTAGTGAACTGGCTAATCTGTCATTATTTTGCTTTTCATTACCCTCCAAGATCATTCCTGTGCAACTCCAGTATATTTAAGTAAAATGAGGATTTAGCATTCTAAGGCATCAGCTTGTAATGATTCATTATTTCTAATATATTCAGTTCATACCAGATAATTTCAAAGTAAATCCTTTTAACTAGTTCCCTCCAGTGGTCTTTATTTGAGTATTGTGCTCAGAAGGACTCCTGGAATCACTCTGCCATCCAATATCTCGGGGAACTGGAATTTTGCCTTAAAAAGAAAAAGCAAATTAGTGCTGTTTAATGAGATCTGCTCTAAGTTCATTGACTTGCTGAGTTCCCAACAATGTATAAGATCACTGTTAGTCCCTATATTTACTGCATATTCCTCCCTGAAATGTCCTGTTTGTTATTATGTAATGGGAATTTGTGCCTCTGGATTGCCCTTATGGCAATGAACTGACAGAAAATAGGTGCATGGATATCTGAGTCTCAAAAAAATATTAAAAATATAAGTTAGAAATGTGGGACTTAACAGCAGATTCCTTACATTTCCATAATTTTCGCAGATCTTTGCATTTGTGGGATTCTGGATGCAAGGAGAGTTACCTGGCGAAGCTCTGGAATGATAAAATAATCGGGCAAAGTCATCCCCAGGTCACCCCTGTGCAATCAGGTGGAGTTTAAGGAGAACGTGTGGCTCCAGTTTTCCTTCCTTTGGCTGCAGTAGAAAGGTTTGACAATGCCAAAGGATTCAGAGGTGAAATTTATCTTCAAAAGAAAATAGAAAATATAAGTTGGTTTTTCTTTAACATCATGGGAAGTCTTAGAGGTTCTGACATGTTTGTTTTGAGGAATTAAATTTTTCTGATTGTTGACCATTTTGAACAGGTTCTGTAGGTTGAAAGCCATTTTTAGTTAATACTTTTTGTCGGCAAAGGTAGTAAATGGAGAAAGCTAGGTGGAGAACGATTAAATTCTGTGACTACTGGACACAGTAGATAATCAGAATTGTTAGCTTCCTAAATGTCCTTTCAGCCCAGAGCTTGTCTAAATCCTTTAAATGCCTCTAATGCAAGTAACCTGCCTTCTTTTGGTCTCCTCTTTCTCTGACATGGTGGCAGTGCTACTTATCATGAGTAAAATCTATAGCTGTGTTAGATTTAAGTCAGATAATTTAGGTTCATAAACAACAAGTGATTTGTTTGGGAGGGGAATACAGGCTTCTGTTCCCCTTCTACGGAAGTCAGTGACAAGCCTACTTCGGCATTTGTTGGTTTAGGACTAGGGCCACGAATGGGATGGTTATATCCATCTTATTCAGTGGACTGGGTTCCAATGAAATCAGCTGTTAGGTTAGTCCAAAGGGCATGGGATCATAGAGGAATAAAATACAGCAAGTCCTTAGTGTGCGAAGGACTGGGCCATTTAAACAATAGAGATGATGTAAACTTTATTATTTTCTTTTCCTCATCCATATGATAAAGCATTTTACTAAAACTGGCTGGGAAACAAAAGACAATTTTATGAGTATTTCTCACTAAGACCATAGGATTTACTTTTTTTTCCCCTATGGAAATAGCCAATATCTAGATGGCTATGGCCCTCTTGCGGGCACTCTTCAGCTCAATATAGCTAAGGACTCATTGGGTCCACTTAGAGAGCTCTCTTTAGCCCATAGAAGAGACGACTTGCTTGGGAGACAACAGGTCCTTCTTTGAAACATGGACCTTGAACTACATCTTGTCCAAGGACCAGATAATTAATTACAGCAATCTGCACATTGTTAATTTTTAAATTTATTTCAGAGTTCTGCTGTTGACAGCAAAGCTTCACTAGAAGCATTACTTACCATTGGTCAGGGGGTTTGCTTAATGGGCATTTTCCAAGTATTTTGTTGAAAATAATTTCTGAGCAGCTCTACTTATCGAATGGAAAGCTAAGCTAGCTGCTAAAACAATCCCATTAGCTCCTTAAAAACTTTGGGAAGCAAATTTAAAACTTGCTTTATAACCACAGGCTGTGATGTGATGTATAGTGTAAATATTAATTAGGGGAAAGAGAGTATCTTTTAATTAACTGTAATTTTAAATGTTGAATGCAAAACCCATTTTATCAGTGCGGCTTCTTTTTTGTTGTTTCTTAATTGTTACCTCTGGCCCTCTAAACTCCTCAGTAATCCAAATTAAGTCTTTCCCAAAAGACCTAATTAGGCCTTTCCCCCAAAAAAAAGCACAGCACAGAAATGTCAAGAATAACTTCTGCAATATGTTGGGAAAAGGACAAACACCCTTGTCAAAACAGGATACCTGGTCAGAACTGCGGATCGCTCGGCACTCTCCCTTCCACACGCGTTGCTGCTCAGATTAGAGATGGCCAGGAAGCGCGTGTTGTTTACTTGGAAGCTGGCATGAGAACTGCACTGATGTTCCAGCTCGCCAGGATGGAGAGGGGATGTAATAAAGAATGCAGCAATCATCCACAACTTCCCTCCCTCGTCCTCCACGACTTGTTGACCGTTAGCTTAGTTTACATTTAACAATGGGGGGAAAAAATAGTCATGTCGTCCTAATCTTTTCTTTTTAATGGGTTTCAGTTTAGCTACGCTTGCTTGGGTGGCTTTTTGTTGTTTTTTGTTGTGGACTTTTTTTTCTTTCTCATGTTAAATTCAGTTTCTTTAGGCTACTTTCCTCTGTCTTGTAAAATGTTGTTAGCTGGTGCTTCACGCTCAGGGGACCAGCATCCTGTGTTTGGAGTTGGGTACAATGGCAGTGACAATGTCTGTCCTCTGTGACATGATGGCAAAATTCTATATCAATTGTTCCATACATTCTCACGTGTGGGCTATGAGTTTACTGCGTAGAAAATGCTGCAGGCAGAGAAGAAACACAGCCTTACAATGGCCATGAAAATAACGTCGTTTATAGGGCTGAATATCAAAGATTTTAAAAAGCAAGTATGCCTTTGGTCACTGCTATGTGGTCTGTTACTGTTCTGGGTTTCTGGAAGCTCGAGGGGAAGACAATGTCCTGGACAAGCAGCCTTCACAAAAGTTTTTCAACACTACAGAAATGGACCTAATAATACTGTGCTTTTATCTCCTTGTGCTTCTGGGTTCTGTCTTTTTGATGTGTCCCCAAAATCACCCAAAACCAGGAATAAAAAGAGTGTCAGGAACATTTCCTTAGTTACTATTTTTGTGTGAAAGAACATGAACAATGACCCACAACAGATTTGAAGGTAGAGCTATATAAACACTTGGAGAGTTAGTAGTTTTTCTAGAGTGGTGACTTAAAAGGAGCCTTGTGGGAAAAGCCTCCCTCACGTTAAAAGATACAAAATACCAGTAATGACAGTTCTGTGGACACAAATCCACAAAGCACATTGATGGATGACTAAAATTACTGAATATTCTGGAAGCTGCCACAGACTGATGCAAATAACCTGGTAACAGAGGCAAATTTTCAGCTCCAAGAGCTCTGACTAGAGCAAAGGAATACTTTAAAAGCTTTCCCTCTGCTGTAACACTGACCGGGCTCTGGCAGGACCTGTGGTCTGAAGTCCTAGAGTAAGCCTTTCAAAAGTGTTTTAGCCTGTGGACTTGTGGTGGAATTAGAAGATAGTCTGCTTTAGAAATCCCATCATACTTCTAGTTTGGCCAGAGTTAAGTGACAGAGAGAGTTGGTACAGTGCCAGTTACCTCATGTCCAAGTTACTGACACTGGAGTTGAAGAACACCAATAAGGTACAAACCCCAGGGATGCAATGTGTCTAGTGGCGCATATAGAGCTTCAGTAGAAGGCAACAACTTGAACCCAGAATGTTCAAAACCTAACTTTTTTCTTTGACGACTTTCAACCGAGGCTATTCAAGTACAAACTATTTCTTCCATTGAGGAATCTCGAGGAAAATATTAAGCAAATGACATCTTTTGAGCTATAATTCACAGGACCAAAATATGTGTCTAGAAGCTGGCTCATTTTGGGTGGAAAACTACTAATCCAAAAGCCATTAAGTCTATTAAAATAGCATTTATAGCAAAAAGGTGTCTTTATACCCTAAAATACTACTCATGACAAAATCTATTCAAATCATCCTTTGTGAAGATAAAAAGTTTCAAATGTGTCATGTAGATACACTATAGATTTCAGTTTGTGTGGTGTGCTTTCTTGGTTAGGCAAGCAAGGTGCCCTCACAGCTTAATGTTCATTAACATGGAAATACTATAGAGGACAATCTCAACATCGAGTTTCAGCCTCATCCAAAGTGAGGCCTTTGTGGGATTTCCCTGCTTTGAACTTGTACATCAAGGGACATAAAGGAAAATTAACTAGTATTCACGTGTATTAACTATTCTGCAAGCAGTTTGAGTGGAACTACAGATGGAATTTCAAAGCCAACTCAAGTCTGTATAAGTGTGTCTACACAAGAGAGTAATGTGCCTTAAAAAGGAATTCAGATTAACTGTGAGAACAGAATCTGATTCCTTAAACTGGTGATCTAACTACTTACGCTTTGTACAGGAAACGTGTAGTTACTTCCTTCAGTCTGTGATTAATGTGATTCAGCCAGTCAATCTGGCATACCAAAAATTGTTTCTGTGACTGCTGATGTTTTTTAAACAACAGACTTGTAGGCAAATTTCCAAAAGTTTCTTTAGAATTTTTCTGTTTTATTTTTGAAGAGGTTAAAGTAAATGTGATGTTTAATGTCCTCATAATCTGAAATGTACATATTCTTGACTTTATTACCAAGTATAACCTACTCAGGTTCTTCTTCGTACTTGAAGAGCTGCAAGGCATCACAATGGGTGGATAAAAGTTGGGTTTGTGGGACCAAATTAATGCACTGCTTTCTGTCTCCTCTTGAGGAGGTGATGGGAAAATGTGTAACTCGATGCACTTGTGAGGCTATAGGCGTCAAGCATCAGCATCAGAAAATTATGAAGCTGTCCTAAAGCCACGTTTACTCCCTGAGTAGTGAATACTCTGAATAGTTTCCACTCAAATTCTGAAGTATTGTCGAGACAAGAAATTGTCCAACTCTTTTTTTTCAAATTGCTGCAGAATTTTTTCTCTTAGGAAGGATACTACTGTCTGTCTTAGTTTTTTGTTGAGTTTTGGTTTTCTTTTTTTTTCTTTTAGCTTAAAAGCAAAACAGAATGAAATACCACAGTGTTTTCCACGCAAATACTAATTTTAATTTTGTTTTATTCTGAACACAAAGATTTATTTTTGTGTAACAGCACTTTAAAGCTTTTTTAAAAAGCATGCATGTGATTTCCTTCAGTTATTTTTGTAAATTAACTGTAATAATGTGTAGGAAGGGGGTTATTTTTGATAAATAAACCCAATAATTCTTCTAACAGAAAATGTTTCTCTATAACTATCACTGTGTTCTGACTCAATACCAAATAACAATTCCTGGAACAAGGAATGCTGATTCTCTTCTTATTTAATTAGAAGACTTGTTTCTCATGGGCACTCGTGCTGATTTATGAATACCTATTGTTCTTAGTTTAACTACACATTCAGTTTTGCACAATGGAAGACATATATACTCTGGCCTTGGTTCATTCAGCATACATACAAGACCCAAGCTTATATGTGTTTTACTGTTAAGCACCTATTAGGTACTTAATTCTAGAAATCCTTGGGCTGCAATAAATATAATTTTATCAAGCAATTAACCCAGGAATTCTGTGAAGAATGTAGGAGGAGGTCTTCTGTTCTTTAAGTCGGTGAATGCCACAAAGTCTAATAAAAAGAGGGTTTTATTTCAAGTGCTTTAATGGGAGAAAATTTAAATAAGCATCTAAAACTTCAGGGGCTAACTTCTTTTGTCATTAACAGTGATATAAATTTGCTGAATTCAGAGCAAATATAATTATGGAACAGCATTTTTTCTAGTATGGTTTGAGTTTATTGGTACCTCTTAGGTCTGAGATGCTAAATGCAAAATCTCCTGAAAACAAAGATGAGGTACTGGGATTAGGAGTGTTCTTTACCCCTTCTCTCCTCTCTTCTCTTTTTCCTCTCTTTCTCTCCTCATCTCCCCTCAGTGTTACTCTCTGTGTTCCGTACAGGTGGAGGTATAGAAAAATAAGAAGCCATTCTGAAGTAGTAAGTACAGTTTGAATCTTAAAACACTTGTTTGCAGTTGAGGATGTCTTTCCAGTAAGCTTTTTATAATACTAGATAATTGGTGTCAGGATCAGCTAACACATGCCTACTTCTTCAGGGCCAGTAGAGATATTTTTAAGCTATCAAGAGGGAGAAGAATAGCTGGAAGATGATTTTAAAATCTCAACTTGGTTTAGACCTTTGGTCTAAAGACTTTTGTCAGCTTAAGTTGTAAGAAGCAGCAAAGGAAAAATAATTTTGAAGGAATATAGGCTTGGGTGCACCAGGTATGTCCACTCAGCTCTTTCCAATCAAAATATTTTTGATGCATCATATACATGATTAAAGCCAGGCATGCTTCCTCTGTTAGAACACTTTTTGACTCTGCATTTTGGTGTTTCTGTCAACACAACTTACTATGTTTGATCTGCTTGCACATGAGATGGCTCTAGGTCATCCTTTTCTCTTTACCACCCTCGTTAGCTTTGAGCAAAACTGTCATCTCGATCGAGTTCAGACTCATTCTCACTGTTTTTGATTGTGATGTCCGCAACTGAAACTCGGAGCCCTTGTGAGAGTGATGTCTGCTTCACGTTCCCCATACCATATTAGCACTGTGGTAGCTGAGAAGCGACTTGTAGATTGCCTATTTGATAGCTAGAGCCGTTTGATCCAGGTAGATCCTCCCCATCTTTGCCTGAGTGGAGAGTGAGATCAAGTGATGCAATCAAGCACAGCTTTCACACTACATCAGGAAAAATGAATACTGCAGATAGCTGAAATATTAAAGAAACATAACTTACTTCACTGGAATAGAATCATTCTGCTATGGAAATCACCTAGACATCTTCTTGTGCCAGCGTCATTCCTGATAGATTTATGTGTAACCACTGATGAGAAGATTGTAGAGCTTCCTGCAACTTACTGCAGTGTTTTACTTTCTTGCTGTTAGAAAGCTTCTCCCAATGCACATCCTGAATCTTTCTTGCTGTACTAGTCACAGGGAATGGATTTCCCTTTTTTTTTTTTTTTTTTTTTTCTCAGCAGCCTTCTATATCTTTGAAAACTTATCAACTCCCCCCACCCTACCGCAGTTTGTTCAATCTTTCCTTCAGGGTTGTGTTTCTAAAATCTGTGTTCCTTTTTCCCCCTCCCATTGTTCGTGGTTCTTGAGTTCAAATTTGGACACGGGGCTACCGCTTCACTCAGCACTCGTATAGCATCAACTGAAGGAAACTGGGGGATGGCTTCCTGTATCTTGAAAATTGGTTTATCTATGTATCCCAGTATCATATTTACCTTTTTCTTTCAAACAGCATGACACTGTTAACATGGCTTCTGAGCCACTATAAACCCCAAATCATTGCTAAAGAATCCCCATTTAATGAGCTGCCCTTCTTATTCCAATTATACAGTTATGCAGTTGATTATTCTTACCTAACTGTAGATCCTCAAATTTATTCTTAGAGTTACATCTGATTTTTTAGGTCATTTCTCCAATTTGGCAGGATCATTTTGAATTCTAATCCTGTCCTCCAAGGTACTCACAATTCTTCCTAGCTCTATGCTACTTGCAAATTTAATAAGGACATTCCTATAATACACATTGGGTACAAAAAACCCTGAAGATTTTCTGTAATTGTAAATTATTGCTGACTTCATTATTCATATGAATGCTGCTGTTTTTTCTTTAATTGCTGGAAGTTGACTAATTATGAAAATGCTACTAAACAGGATTTAATGTGGGTCGTATACTGGTCTAGAATTCCAGAAGTCCTGAACTGCAAGTCTAGATTTTACATCACATTTTGGTGAAAGTCCTGTATGACAGATTGTCAAGTAGAGTAGCGTTTTAGTTCCATTTTCCTTCTAATATCATTACTTGAGGCATTCAAAATCTAAACCGGTTTGAACTGAATCCTGTTCTTTCCCAGTTTCCAAATGGACATCAGTTTCCTTGTGCGGAAACTAAATGTAATAATTCCTATCCTCCACAAAGAAGCATTTTAAGGATTTGTGATATTGCAGTTTCAGCAGGGACTTCACTATTAAATGTGATACGGTATGGAAGCAGTAACTGTTACTAGACAACACTGTAAAAATTCTTCTTGCGTTTTGCTGATTATTCTTTCCAAAACAACAGTCTATTCATGAGTTATGATCCACTTCTCTGAGAGAATGCTGTCATTTGTTTTAGAAATCTACATCTATTTAAAACAAGCCTTAGCTCTGTTTGATTTACTGAGCATTTAAGCCCCAAAGGATGCATAGTCAATGCATTCCATTAAAGAATAGACACACAAATCTACTGACAATGGCCAGAATTTGCTTATTGCTAGTTACATCTACAGCACAGGTCTGGGCATTTGGGCCTTTGGTTTCTGCTACTGACTGTGTGACTGTCAGTAAATTATTTAACCTTTCTGTACTCCAGTTCCCTGAGCTGGGCATTTTACCAACCTCAGAGGGGTATTACAAGATTGAACTAAGAACTGGCCTTTTGAGTTCCTCAGATAAAAAGTGTTGTCTAAGTGCCAGGCGGTACTGAAAATCTAGAGGGACTGTGCTGACATTTAGGATGTGGTTCTCATTTTCCTTGCTGTTGAGCTTCACTAACTTTAGCAGTTATTTCTGCTGTGTATTTGCAGACAGAAGAATCACATCCTTTGTATTTTAAGGGGCAAGGAAGAACTGTTCTTCCAACAGGCCCGTTCTGCCAGTGGGTAAAAACCGGGCAAGCCTTTTCTATTTGGCTTCCCAGTGAGGAAGGGGCAGTTGTAAAGAAGTACATGTATATTCCCAACACATTCTTGTTTCATTTAAGAAATAATATCCATCTTAGAGCAAAGATGGGTCAGCAGAGTCAAGGGCAGGCCTTTCATTTTGAATACGAGTGCCTTTAGTCTTCTCCATTACCTTGGGCTTAGGAATGATCTACTGAGAAACACATGCCGAGGGCAAATTTAGCTACCGTTTTGTATGACTTGTCTTGCTTTCTGCAGGGCCTCGCGCGGCAGAAGTGAGTGGCATCGCAGGATGTTTTCCTTCACGGCTCCGTGCTCTGATGGCTCTTTAGGAAACACACTCAGGAGGACAGTCAGAAAACCCCTTGGCAACCCTTGCAGTATTATCAGTCATAGCAAGTCAAGGCCTCATTTGAAATAAAATTACCAGTATTATCATGCTATTTCTGTATCCCTCAATGTACAGTATTTTTCTCTTCCAAGATCACACGCTTATTAATTTCAGATTCCCAGTAAGGTTTAACTTCTTATCTTCCCACACCAGGCTAAAGGTGTTTTTTCTTTTAAGCTCTCTGTGATTCTTCTTACAGCTTCTCCCTTCTTCTTTTAGCTGTATACAAGCACCCTGTAACTTCCCCCTGGAGTATTGTCCAGCCACATTCTAAAAGAACCTAGTCAAGCACTTGTGAAAATAAGATTTCCTAAAAGATTGCAAGGATGTTTGGGGTTTTTTTTTAAACAAAGTTTAGGAAGCAGTCTGTTGCCTTCAGCCCTCAGAACCTTTTAGATAAATTTGGATTATTTTCAGGCTTTTATTAGCTCATTGTTCTTATGGTTCCGCAATTTAAAAAAACCAAACCAACCAACCAAACAGAAAAACAAACCCCAAAAAACAACAACAAAAAAAAACAGAAAAACATGAAACCTGAGGTTTTATATTGGAATTCAGATTCCAGCAAGTGGAAAAAGAGCAAATACTTGAATATTAATGTTATAATCACTGATTTTGACAGTGCATTCTTCCCAGAAACTTCTCCGGTCAGCTGAAGACGTGAACCCTTTCTCTTTTTACCGTACAGCAAATCAGTTAACTTTTTTTATCATTCTTTCAATCATACCTCTTAAAGCTATTGCATTTCTGCCTCACACATCATCACACGAATATTGTTGTCTATATCCAAACTAGATGATAAGTTACTTAACTTCTTCATAAATGTGTCTAATCTTGAACATGCTGTTGGAATTCAGAAACAAGAATAGCAACAACACTCCTTCTTAGATACCAGCTATGAAGGAAGCTGGAGGTGGGGAAGTAGACAAATGTTTCCACCAATTAGAGAGGAATTTTTCAATAACTTACATTGAGTTTAGCTGTAGAAAATTGCGTGTGTTATTTGATCCATCAAATGCTGGTGCCATTTCCTGTAGCTATTGAAATGTGTGATTTATTGGAATAAGGCTAATAATATGCTCGTTTATATAAACATATATTCAGTACTGCAGTGGTTCAGTTTAAAATGGTTCTGAGTTAAACCAGGAGTTTTTTAGAAGCAATGAAATATATGGCTTACCTAAAGTATGCAGTCCTTCCAAAAGAGTTGACCAAAAATTAATGAAATTTGTTGTTTATAATGAGTTCTGAACAAAAATATCAAATCAATCATTTTTAGCAGCTGACATTCACAGGCTCAGAGTCATTATCACTGACAAACAGTTGAACGTACTAGGTTTGAATTATAAAATAGTGAAGATTTTCTGTTCTTTTCCACAGCTCCAACTAGAGCTATCACAATTTAATTTTTCTCAAGGTAGATGCCATGTACCATTTACGAACCTATGAAATATCTGCAGTATCTTTAAGGAATGCCAATATTACCCATAACATATAATAATCATAAATGTTACTACTGACAGGATTCTCTGTGTAAATTCTTTATTACTAGAACAGAATCTATGCATTCTTTAAACTGGCTGGATTTTCTACCTCTTCACTATCTACTTCTATGTTGTTCTGTGTTAAATTGCAATAACATCTGATTTTTTTTTGAAAACACAGTACTTGCCACAAAGAAATCAAAATATTCTTACTCATGTAGGAAATCTTCTTACTTCATGTGAATACACACCAGTAAGTGGAACTAATACAAGTAATCTTGGTGTCCCTGCAGATTGCAAGATTAGCAAGCAGAAAAGAAAAAAAAAAATGTATTAACTCATCTCAGCCTGATTGTTTTAACCTCGCCTCTCAAAAATATTTCTGATCTCAAAAACTGTTAATAAATGCTGGTAATGACCTTGCTTCAAATTAACTAACAGGGAGCTGTGGTTGAAGAGTCTGGCTCGTTTTTATCATATGGAGACACCATCAGTGACTTGATTAGTCTTTGATAAACCTTTTTAGGATTTAGAAAAGACGAGCAGAGTGACACAAAGGGAAAGCAACCGAGTTAAATAGCAGCTCAAATGGGGGAACGCAGCAGCCAGCGTTAGAGGAGGCTGACTTTGCAGGCTTTGAGAAGGGCTTATGAAACTGCATCCACTGCGCCGATTCTCCTATCCACTGAGCTGTGATTAACACAGTTCCATATGAAGCTGGGGAAAAAACAGAACTTAGTAATATCTGCAAAATGTATTGTTCAGAAGGAAAAATAGTCTAGTTTGGCTGGTGGGTCTAGGGTAGGTGCCAAGACAGCTAAATCATCAGCGCTCAGGCACTCCTGGGCAAGAGTGTGGAAAGTCCCCTGATTTTATACAGTATGTTAAAATAGTTCTTTTGTTTGCATCGTGGTAAGGTCGAATAAGATACCATCTGTGCTGGGTTTTACATCTTATGACAGGAGTAATGACCATAATTGGTCTGTTATCAGCTCCTGCTACTCATAAAAGAGATGTGAAGATGGGTAGCACAGCAAAGCAGGCCTGGATGGGTGCCCAGTTGGGGCTCTCGCCTGCAAAGGTTGAAAAAATGCAGTATGAGTCTGCATAGCTTGGAGGCAAGAAGCAACGCTCTCTAAGAATTAGCTCAAAATCGAAAGAATTAGGAAGACTTTGAGAATAGTAACACATTTGGGGCTTGGTTCCTATGGTAAGAAGGCATAAGCAGTCACAGACTATGTACATAAGAGTAAAGGAAATATGCCCAGGATTGGCTTTGAGGCCAGTTGGCATGGAAGAGCCTGTCCATACTGTTAAACTCTCTGACCCTCCAAATCAGGGGTGACTGCATCCAAATTGCCATTAGGAATGAACCCTGGCCAGTGTCAACTTCTGAACCGGGCCCAGGACTTGTTTGCAAGATGGGCTGTCAGCCTTGGGCCGAAACTGTGCCTGGCAACGTTGTAACAGGTTAACAATGTTGATGACTGAGACAAGGTGTCCAGGACTGTTCCTGGCACCGATTCATTTACCGCTGTAGATGTGGTCTCTGTGTTCAGTTATATCTCTGCTTGTGCGTCCCCTGTGTGTGGCATCTGAACCCTGTCAATTTAAAATTTGACGCAGAGGTAGAAATATTGAGTATACCAGGTGCCACAAGGATAATGAAAAAAGGTACAATAAAGAGTGTTTAACTGAGGCAAAACCCACAGCCTGAGTTAGACCTCACATACATCCTCATACACTTTTTACCTCTTTCTCTTTCTAATTTGGGGTTTTCCATTATTATTGGCTGAACTGCTGAGACTGTTCTTGAGCGTATATTTGTGGTTCAGAAGGTGCTTTCACAAATGCTGAAAAAAAATAGGGGAAAATTGTTCTCTCAGTGTACACCTTCACCCCAAAATATTTGTTACTACAAACATCTCACCCTGATCCTGGTTTTGAGTTCCCTGAGCACTTGGAAACCAAGTTCACTGAGCCATAACTTAGCCATGTATCAGTATGTAGAAATCACGATGAGACAGCAGTATTAGCCTCCACTGTTTCTTTTGCTGTTATTAATCTGCATGGGTTTTCTGTTAAAATAGTTTGTTTTCAGCAAATATCCAGCACGTGGCTGAAAAGGGCAAGGTGATGTTAGTCAGAGCCTGCTTAGGGCCCTGGGTTGAAAGCTGCACTCATGCGGCTGAGAGCCCGGGGCTTGGCAGGGGAATGGTCCTGGTGGCCACCTCAGGAATGGTCCTGAGAGCCACCCCTGCTGTGGTCACTGGGCGAGAAGGCAAAATGCAGTCGACTTGACAGGCTAGGAACAAGCCAAGGTGTCTGAAGACTGTTAAGGAAATAACTAGATGACTCAGTGGTTGTCTCAAGCGTGAGGTACACAGGGAAACTTTGAGTGATGGACTCCACATCTTGCTGCTCTGTGTAGCAGAGAGATGAAAAGGGCTGTGACAGTAAACTCGAGGGGCTGTAGGGATGAAACGGGCGAAAGTGTGGGAGGGGGATCAGGTGGGCTGGCAGCGGGATGTTACTGCCTAATGAAAAGCAATAGGCATGTAAGCTTTTATTGGTACTGGTCGACTTTGCTTAAAATGAGATCTTCCTTGAAAAGTTACCCCACGTTAGTGTTTTAAAGCTATCTGAAAGCGTTAGGAGATGGTTGTATCAGTGAACACATTCCTAAATAACCTTTGTGCTGGAACTTTGAGTATTGCAGAGGAATGGGGGACTGCCCTACCACAACGTCCTGCCTCTTCTCAGCGTAGGAGCAATCTGAAGAGCAAAAGAGGAGGGTGTTGTGTTCGAGAGGCAAACGTATGTTCCCTGCCAACGCAGACAGAAGGCTTTCTGTTGTGGGTAACTCTGTGTAATTCCCAGGTTACGGCAGTGTCTGATCTGTCTCCGTTCTGAATCCTTATACTTCTGTCGGCATTCTTCTCCAGATGGGAGACTGAGGCACAGGAAGCCCACGATTTCCCGAAGTAGTACAGGCCATCTGTACCTAGGCAGGAGATGAACTGGGTCTCCAGAGCTCCAGAACAAGGCTGTCATCAGAGGGTTGTCTATTTTCCCCGTGCCCTGATGCTGCTTCTGAAATAAAGTGCCTTCCTCTGCTCCCCTGGGAATCTAATTCTGTGTACTGAATAAATAAAACAGTGAAAGCAGGAACAGGAATAATTTTCTTTCCCTTTTAAGAGTCTGCAAGCTAATTTATTCCGTGTTTGTATTTCGCTTTTCCCTATCTGTCTTCCACGTTTTCTGTATTTTCTTCCATGTTTAAAACATGTTCTCTCTTTCACATGTCATTCTTTCTTAACAACATAATGCTTGACATAATCTGCCCTCTGGATCCTTTCTGTGGTGTAATTATGTTATCTTTGTTGTTATTGATTTCTGTTGCTAGGGGACGAGGTCGTGCCACTTCTGGCCGGTTCTTCTTTGCAATTCAGCTGTATTCTTTTAACTCTTAAAGATTTTCCTCCTGAGAACACTGAGTTCCAAGTTTTGAAGTCATACAAAAATGCCAGCAATCCCAGAGGATGATTTTGTCTGAGGAAAGATTGCAAGATTTAATTATAAAATAGGAGAACAGATAGCAATTGAGAGAGATTCTGATCTTAGCTGTTCCTTTCCAAGAGCAGAATTTGGCCAATGAACTTTGATTTTTTTTCTTCAGCCCTGCTATGTTATTGTTCAACAGTTTGAATGCTTCCAAGTCAAAATATTATGGGATTTCTTTATCAGTTGCACACTTCCAATTGAATGCTTTTTTTGTCGAAAGGGGCATTTCCTTCTGAAATACATAAACTATATTTGCTCTTCACTGAGTTTCTGCTTTTTTTCTTGAATCTGTATTCCATTTGCTCTGCAGAACAGAAATTTGGTTCCAGAAAATGAAGGGGCCGATGAAGAACTTTTAAGATTTGAGTAACAGTTGAAACCAAAGGGAAGGGTGAAGTAGCTGAGGGAGGCTTTTTAAAACACAATTGCTTCTTTCAACATAAACTGGAATTTGTTTTTGACTGGTTGGTTGGTTTTTTAAGGGAACTTGAGACTGTTATGTGCCATAGTCCTGGATGAGATTTTCATGTGCTCTTGAGGTAAAATCTATAGCTTCAGAGTTTCTGATTAAACTCTCCCAATCTTGCTGCAGCCTTTTGCTAAGTACTTTGTCTTCTGCCTGCGTCTCTGAGAGCTCACAATACCACTCCAGGAGCATGGAGGTTGGCGGCTCAGCTCCTGTGACCCACAAATAGTGACTTGCGTATCCAGGAGGTGCCAGGTGGGAGCAGACAGGCGATGCCAGGCCCTTCTCCCTGGTCTGCTTCAGCCTGCTGTGGGCTTTGCAGCTGGCTCAGCTGCTGAGCCCCACTTGATGCGCTCTGTGGTTGGAAAGGGCTGCCGTAACGGCGTGGCAGACTCTGCTGAGCACTGCGATGGTTCATCTGGCAGCTTCAGAAAAGAGCGCCATATAAGAACAGACTATTTTAAAGGGGTTTTAACATAGTGTTACTGTACCGTGGCTACTGTTTGCTTTCCTTGCATGAGGCTGTCAGACTCCACCCAGTAAGCCGTAATTTCAACACTTGAAATTCTGTAACTATCTACAGCTAATTTGATATGTGGCAGAAGGTGGAAGATCCTTTTTCAAATGTTGGGGTTTTTTTTTCTGTTTGCCCTTGAAATTTGGATGTTACAGAGGTGTCTCCAGGGGAGATTTTCAGAATTATGTTCCCCTCGACCCAGTAAATGTCCAACTCGTAGTGAATCTGACCTCAGAATCAGCAGTTATATTTAGGTCTATATCCATGTTCTTGGCTGGAGCAGGGAGACATCTGTCTTTTCCCCTTACCTGAGACCACTTTTCTTGTAAGAAATACCTTTGTGTTTTCTGTTTTAGTATGCCTTTCAGCCTGCTCTTCTCACTTTGGTAATGAATATGTAGGTGAAAACAGCAAATATATCTGCCATCAAATTGCATACAGGCGAGGGGGAGTAGTCTCAAAAGTGACTTTCGAACTTTTAAACCCAAAGTGTTTGCACCACATGCTTTTTCTTATTCTAACCTAGCATGAAATGTGTCCTAAGCTGAATGTACTTGTGCTAAGCCAAAATGCACTACTTACAGCTTGCATGGTTCTCAAATGAATCATGAGCATTATGTCATACAGTGCAGAGTCCTGCTCATCATGTACATGCACACATGTACACACGCTGCTTTCCTGTAAAGAGACACTAATTTTTGCATCAAGTCACAGTATGGCCCAGATTTGAAAGCTGAATCACCATGGCATGGCTGGGTACGTAAAGGATAAGTGTATGAACGTTATCGTCTCATTGCTGGCAACCTGTAAACAGCAAGAAGCCAAATGGGCATAATTTTTTGCTGTTCCCAAAGCCTTTCTGTCTGTCTGCCTTATGCGGTGTAGACCTCATGTTCGATCAGCCAGCCAACAAGGCAGGTCACATCTTCTGGGTGCATGTCCTTTTCCAGGTACATGTATATGCTACATGTGGTAGAAGCAAACTGTCACGGAGAAAATGATTCGTGAAGCCATCTCCTAAGAACATGGCACAAAAGAATTGGTGGACAATTTTTACGCAAGCAAAAAGATGTTGTTAAGTGCTCATGAGGGGGCAGGGGAAAGCAGAAATGTCTGCAGAGGGCTCTGCCTTTTTCAAATGCAAACAGTTGCATAGTAAATAGCATTTTTTTTTAAAACCTCATAAGACTAAAGTCTCACTTTCTGTTAGAAGCTCCCTGTGGTACTGCCAGCCATCCTTTACGAGCCCTGTGGGAACAACATCTTTAGTTACAGCTATCAGAGACAGGCTCTTCTCTGCCACCTCCTTCTCCTGCTGGCCGAGTTCCCAGATTGGACCCATTTGGCTGACAACTTGCTCACCTGCATCAGGCGATGGTGCGCAAAGGCATTCCAGAACACTTGGCTCCGATCTTCCTCAAGGTGAGAACAGCTCCGTGACAGACACACTCAACACACAAAGTCTCTCGGCACCAGGGAGTGTGGGGGTGAGATTCCCCTTCACACTAAGTGGAGTCACACACCAGTTCCTGACACAGCCTGCAATAAGGATGCGCTCCAGCTGCCTGATTAGTATCGGAGCCCGCCAAACCATTCAGTACCTACCTCAGCACTTTCTGTTCCTTGTGAGTTTAATCTTTTTGTTGTCCCTACATTTGATGTAATAAATAAATCGTGCTAACAAGTGATGTGCATGGGAGAAAATGGGGTGAAGCAGAACTATTGGCATATTTGTACAAAGCTGATTTAATTTGCTTAAGTTGCTCTCTTATTTAGAAAGATCTTGTTTGTTTCGGATCAACCTGACAGTATAAATAGAAATCTGCTCGATGATGCTATAATCTGAGTCTTTAATCAAGCCTTTTGAAGCAGAACTTACACCCTGAGCACTCTTGGTTATATATCCGTTAACCTCTTACAGCTTGATTTACACTCGTAGTTTATACAGCAATAAGGAAGTTTTAAAATATGAAATCTACATCCTTGGGTAATCCACTAAAAACACTCATTTACGGTGAGAGCAACACAGAAGGGGATTACTAATAGCTTTGCTTTCCCAACTGCTGCTGCAGGCAGCAAAACAATGGAATTAAATTTGGCTTTATGTGCAGTCTAATCAGATGATTCCAGGATTACTGACTCTGGCTCCTGTGGCTATGAATACATAAAACTGGTCAGTTCTGCAGTGTTGCATTTGTACTCCTGCCATTGAATTAGCTGAAGGCGTGCTTGATGTGGTGGGAAGAAAAGGACTGGAAGGGAAGAAATTGGGAGTCAAGGGAAGGATGTTGGACGACTAGGGTTGGGATTGGTACAATTCCATTGGAGTCAATAAGACTATCTGGGTGATGACTCAATACAAAATTTGGCCATAACATTTGGATCTAAGAAAAATGCTCTCCTCAGTTCTGTGGAGACTGTGCAGGGTCACTTACTGGTTACTTTTTTGACCATTATCATTCTCTTTTCAATGGCTTCTTTGGGGCGAACTTTTGGCATGATACTATGTGTTAGTAGAACCAGTCTGCTTTGTACAGGTTCCATACCTGTAGGTAAAAGCAGTCATTTGTTTTATTCTAATCGCATAGCTCACATGGTATACAATAGTTTCAATGAAAGCTTTGCAAACCCAGCCTTGGACCTGACTGTTTCAGGCAAAGAATTCGCTGAAGTAGGTGGTATAGGCATTTGGATTACATCCTTGGGCAGTTGCTTTGCAGGATATTTCTACAGTCTGATTTGGAACTCCGTGGTGTGCTCAGCACTGTAGAGGAGATGTATGCATACGGCCTGGTGCTTCACAGTCATTTTCAAGAAAGGGGAATGTGTTAAAACTGTAAATGGTTTTATTTTAACTTTCTCGGCCACCTGGCTGCAACTGCCCAGCCCCGGTCTTGTTCCCATTTTGGTGGGATTTTATCAGTCTGTTGTAGAATCCTGATTCTGTGAGAAGTACTGAAGTCCTCCTGCCCGAGCTGGCAATGGGAAGTGCTAAGGGGTACAGTTTTATTTTTTTCTCTGTGCTCTTTTGAGCACTTGGGATTACACGGAAGGCATTGACCTAATCATCAAAGACCTGGTCTTCAAGCCCTTCCTTAATTTCTGCTCAGTACTTACTCAGGCAACGATCCAGTTGACTTCCTTGAGTTCAGCCTCAGCAAAAAAAACAAATTAAGGACTTGGCCTCAGGTCTGATGTCATACCCCGTTTTCTTTCACTTTAACTCTTCGTTTTACCAGGTAGTGAAACTGCAGTAGAGAAGGTGGAGAGGGCTTGTTTTGATCATGGATTCTTCAGCATTTGGGGTTTTTTTTCCCCACAACACAAAGCAGATGTGGGGGCTTGAGAGAGCTGTGAGGAAATGCCGGCAGCGTCACTAGCGTGTAAGAACCGAGTGGGGAAAATGGTACTAGCTTGTCTAAATACACAGAATATGAGCAGTTATTTGAACAACTGATTTCTCATAAAGACTCTGCAGCCCTCTTTAGAGCTCTTTATCTTATCTGCTGCAGGTCATGATGGCAATTCCTGGCTCTGAGAGGACCCCAAAATGCCACAGGATAAGTACTGTTTCCTGCCCTGGCACACCCAACGCTGCCTGCCATGCCCCCAAGGGCAAGCAGACTTTGTCCCTCTGTTCTTTGGAGATAGATACATATATATCTCTCTCTGTTTTTTGTGGTGGACAAGAGATCACTTCTTTATCACTGTTTGTGGATTCAATTTATTCCCCATTTGAGAATGAAATTGTAATCCAAAGAAATGAATAATGTGGAGTGCCAATTCCATTTTCCCCCCTCTGTTGTCCGGGAGATATAGGTGACTCCAAGCTCTCCATTCTGAGGTCAGAGGCTTAGGCATGAGCAAAACCTCCCTCAGGCTATGCTCCGTTCTTGCTTATTTAGGCTCCAAGGAACAAGATGGAAAAAACCTTAGCTTTCTAGATCTCTTACTCCCAACAGCTTCATGAGTGCTCGGAAAGGGCTTTGCCCTTTCCAATTCAAGTTATCATCTCGGATTCAAAAGCCCAGACAAACGCATGATTGTTCCATAGATAGGTCTGCCTCAGTTGAATGTCGTTACTAATACTGGAATGCTGTCAGAGTAGATATCCTGTAGTTTCTTTGAGCCAGATGCATTCTGTCTGTGCCAAACGTATTGGCAAACACACAAACACACACAAGTACACACTCGCGCAAATACATTTGTGGAGGGTTCCCAAGCAGCGTAGCTGCTTGCAAATACGAGAGATAGCTAAGGAAGCAGGGCACACAATAATCCTGGGGCAACCCCAACAGATGATGTTACTGTAGGTCCTAACAAAGAGTGGACGGCAATGAAATTCTCTGGGTCCCTCCACAGAATTGACACTCGCCTCTGTGAGAAAATAGCTCGCAGTCCTACAGCTCAGCGAGTGAGGTTTGGAGCAATGTGAAACTTGCACCTCTGCTTCAGCTAACAGGTTTCGGAGTGTTTTTGAGCTGAGCAAAATGTTCAGTCACAGACCTTTCGGGTTTATTTTCTGCAAGAGGTACTTTGGTAATTTCCAGTAGGCATAAAACAGAATTTATGAACAACAATTATGTGCTCTGTAATGGATTGTGGCAGTTCTATTTTTGCATGTGTTTGAATTTTAATAGGAGATGCACTAAATGGCCTTAGTTTACCTCATTGGTATTGGCCACGTGTTGTTTTTTGCATCCTGTTTCACACTTTTCACCTATTAATTAACCTTACTGAGGCACCAAACGTGATGGGCTTCCCCCCACCCCAGCTGCCCTATTTGTTGTTTCATTATGACTCAATTTTTTCACACCTCTTTCTTCCTTCAGCACAATCATCATGATTCGGTTTCTGTTCTTCCCTTCATTCCCGCTTTCCCCTTAGTACCTGCACATTCCCTGGCTACAAAAGAAAAAGTAACTGAAAGATTCTGAGGCTGCTGTGTGGTGTATAGGCTCTACTTCTCCTTCCAGGTTGGGAGAAATGTTTCATCTGGAGAGCTTCAGCTGTTGCCCTTCAGTGGAGCTGTGATGGAATGTACTAGTGAAAGACCTGCTGGCCTTTAGCTTCTACTTACTTCTTCAGCTACCTCGGCTGGGACATAGATGAAATGAGGAGCAGCAGCTCTATAACTGTAATTTCAGGATCCGCTTTAATGAAACAGACTGGAACATCACTGTGATATTTATATTAATCACACTGTCATTTTGGGGCTCCATCTTGCTCCTCCTCAGATCGATCAGAAAAGTCATGCTGATCCTGTAAACCAGAATCAGGTCCTACCTGAGGATGAGAGTAAATGCCAGTCCAATTCTTTGGTCAATCCTCAGCCCATGAATCTTTAAGTAGTTTCACTGATGTCAGTGGCAATGATTGTACAGTCAAGCGAAGGACAGAGATCCCACTAAGTATGGGCGATTTATTGAAAAGCAGTTAGTCTTCCTCACCAGAATTTTGTCCTCAAGCAGAAGTCTCAGCTTTTTTAACAGAATTTAAGAACCAATGCTGTGCAAATAATAACTTTCATTTGTATTCAAAGGAAAACTCAACCCTACTTCATCCAGTTATTTTTATAACTTATCTTGTTCCTTACCAAACCTGAAGAAGGAAATACACAGGCTACATAAATTACTTTTATGCTAGCTGGGGACCTACCTGAGCATAGGTGTATTTTATGTGGTCAGCCACCTATGCAAGCCCCCGGGAGGAGGAGATGGATGGCTCACAGAAAAGGAAGACATAATTCCTATCGACAATAAAATGGAGGGTGGATTTTAAATTTGTAGAATGCAGAGTGTTTCAGGAAAAGAAGTAAAGGTCAGAACTTTTTGAAATTTTGTATTTGGAGAAACGTTAAAATTGTTATTTATTGTCTTTGAGCAAAACTGTTGTTTATTGCAAATACTTCCCAACTAGAGAGGAAATACTATATTTATTTTATTTTATTTTTCTTTGTTTCCAACAAAGGCAAGAACGGTACAACCTAACTCCAGGAAAAAAAAGAACAGTTTATTAAAACAGCTGCTTCTTCTAAAGTGTCAGACCTCTGACCATGATTTACTTTGAACGGTTACTTACGGACCAGATCTTTCTTGCTGTTACCCATACGAAAAGCTTTGTTGCTTCTACCAGTGCTTGGGCATAGATAATAGGAGAAGATGGTTGTGGACGAGGTGCTTCTGTGTACCATGCTGATTACCACAGCATCTGAAAGTCTACCTCCACTGGTTAGCAAGGTGACTAATGCAAGAGGTTGCAGTACCAAGATACTAAAAAAACACAGGTTCTGTTGCCTTACCACAGGCAGAGACAGACAGAAATGAGTGCATCTTAACATAACCTCGGGAATGCACAGCTTTGTTATTTTGTTTTCTTTTCTGTGCAAGAGAAAAGCATTTCTCTTAATTACTTGGCCACAATTGAAACTCAACTTGTCTGTTAAGTTTTTGGAAAATTAGGTCTCACTAATGTCATGAGCAGTGTCACAGCACAGAGGCAGGATCAAGCGTAGAGCACAACAGTGTTACATCTCTGGGAATACTTTCAGGCACACAAAAAGAGCAAAGCTTTTGTGGGTTCTTCAGTTTCCAAGCAGCAAGCTATATAGTGATATTGCTCTACTTTGTTTGCAGCAAACAGCAGAGCATTGGAAACTCTCTGAGAAGAGAGTTTTCAGTTTCTCAAGCATCAGCACTGCTTTTACTAAGCGGAGGCAGGGCTCATTTCAGTGGTTCTGTGCTGGAGTTAATCTTTTACTGATTTACGTTTAGCATAAGCATTCTAGCTACATTAGAAAGGGAATTTTATAGCACACAAAGGTAGCTGGGTTTCTTTCAGAAGCATCTGTTTACTTAAAGCATACCATGCCATAAGGCTGTTCAATGCCTACCTTCCACACCATATTCCTGCCTCTTACTCAGTCTTCCAAACTTCATAACGGAGCATCCATCCCTTATCTTCTAGAGGTCTCTTTCAGTGGAAAGAGTAACTGGAGAGACTTTATGTTCTTTGTGACAGAGCTGTTTGAGGAAGAATACTCAGATCTTTCTTCTCAGCTTTACCCGTTCTCTGCCTTACAGTCAACACTTGCAAAAGTGCACATGTTTCAGAATGTTGTTTATTTGCAACGTAACTGAGACAAAAGTATTGTGCTATCTGAGAGTTTGGAGAGTGCAGACTGGTAGCTAACAGGCACCAACAGCCCAGACCACTTATGTACGTTTTAGACCAAAAAATTAAACTCCAATTAGGAAAACAAAGCTTGAATTTTTCAACTTAGTCTAGATAACTATGAGAACTAGAATGGTCATCCTCGCTGAATATACTACATCACTTTCCACAGACCTCTACTTTTACAGACAGTCCTGGTTACTACATCCAAACCCACAAGCTCTTTCTTACTTAAATCATAACTATCAAATTGTATTTCACTTTTTTTGATAAAACCACAATAAAGTACATAATCCTAACAAAAAGAAAAGCAGGTGGAGAATGAAGATACAGCTAATTTTTACCACCTGGAATCAGAGAACTCTTTCCTTATGAGATTTTTATGTGATTTGGGGCCACTGAAGAAATAACAGTCCTTATAATTGAATGAACGCTCATTAAATCCAGTAGGTGAAGTTAGTCTACATGCAAAATAAGCTAAAAAAATCAATGACCTGCAGAGCTTCTGTGTGGTTGTTTGTGTTAACTGCTTTCAGGATTAGGGGAAAACTTCTTTCTGGGTAGGTCGATATAATTCCCTAGAAGTTAACTGAGCTACTCAGAGGCTGAAATTGGTCCTTTATGTTTTGAATGTTAGCGGTTCAAGTTTTAGTCTGGAAAGTATTGGTAGCTACCACAAGGATTTTCCATTTGCCTATTGCTGCCGTATCTTCTAGCCTACACCAGTGATAAGAATATCATCTGATCGGGCCCAGCTGTGACTCTGAGGTCTGAGCTCGCCGAGGAGCTGTACCGCAGGAAAAGCCCCGGGGAGAGTTCTGGCTGACTCAGACAGGAAATTCTCTTCAGCAGTGTGTGCTGCAACGACAGCTCTGCAGCCAGCACGTTCGCTGTGGGCACCGTACATCCCACTTGCAGCCCAGGAGCCTTCGCCCGCTGTACGGCAAGGTGGGGAAATCCCAAAGCTGTCCTCAGCTTGAAGAGAGAGGAGGTCCTTACGAGCTGGCAGAGGATATTCAGCAGTTCAGCCTTAAAGTTCCACAGGGAAAGTATCTGTAAAATCAGTGGATGAAATGGGCTGTTATGGGATAACATGGCACACCAATATTTTTTAGAATATCCAGCACATATACTGGCATTTTCCAAATGTGGACTGCAGAAGAAATAGAATATTAAACTGATGATGTGAAAGCTGCTTTATTGCCACAGCGAGATCTCTACCTTTCCATTCTGACCACTGTGTACGTTCATGAGTCTCCAAATGCTTTCAGTGCCTCCTTCTCTTTTAACACTCAAACTTGATCTCCTTAGATGAACCGGAGGGTATCTGGGTAATAATCTCTAGTGATGTGCGGTGACAGGGAGGCATGTATATTTGTAACTTCATGATCTCTTCCTAAAGCAGAAATTATTACAAACTAGTCCACACCAGCAGTTTGGACATGCGTACCAAACTAAAGGATGAGGGTCAAATTCCTCTTCAGTTGTCAATGGGAGGATTGTCTATAAAGAAGAAAGCCCTTTGAAGGAAAAGAGCAAAATCATCAGCACTGATGAATATAGAGTGAGCAAACATATTCTCTCATGAAAATTCATTTTAAAAGATGAAATGTCCAACATACATCAAAGTTGATGTCCATTAATCTAATCACAGAGTACAAATCATTTCAGTTGTTAACTGTATTGGCAGACAGCAGTTATTTTCTGCTGCCTCAGCACTGTAGCATAATTTTTATGCCTCCTCCCCAAACTTGTTTGTTTTATTCCTGCTACTTACAAATTCAGTTTTAAACTAACATATTTCATCAGCTACGTCCCCTCCAAAGGAATTAATGCGCAGCTGGAGCAGTTGAGGTAGTAGGAAAGCCGTAGTGCTAGAGGAAGAGAGTACGTTGCAGCCAACAAGAGGTCTGTATTGACAGTCCCACCTTGCTCAGTGCTTTGTCCTACCAGCTCTGCCCCTGCTCTACTGCTTAATTACCCTCATAATAACATGACTTTCATTATATCCAGGGAAAATTACCTCATTCCGATTTATGATCGCTGTAGGTACTGGGGGCAGGAGGTCCCCTGAAGCCAGCCCTTCGCCAGGTTGAACCAGCCCCGCTCCCTCAGCCTCTCCTCGTAGGACCGGTGCTCCAGCCTTGCCTGCCTCGGGAGCTCTCTGCTTAACTCTACAGTTTATTGACAGCCTTTGTGTACTGGAGGGCCCAGAATTGAACCCGGTATCCCAGATAAGGTCAAGCAAATGCTGAGCAAAGGGGAATAACTGCTGCCCTCCATCTCCTGGCTGTGCTCCTGCTGACACAGCCCAGGGTGCTCTTAGACTTCATTGCTGGCACGGGCTCAGCCAGCTGCCTCCCGGGACCCCCAGGCTCCTCTCCACGAAGCTGCTCCCCAACCAAGCAATCCCAGTCTTTTTCCTGTCGGGTGTCAGTCTGTCCCAGACACAGGGCAGGGCATTTGTCCCGGCTGAATTTCACGAATTTCTTGTCAGCTCATTTCTCCTGTCTAGGTCCTTCTGAATGGTAGCCCTGCCCTTGAGCGTATCAGCTGCACAGCCCCCCATCCCTCTCCATTTCAGGTCGTTGCAAACTTGATGAGGGTAAATCTGTCTCCTCCTCCAGACCCAGGACAGGCCCCTGAGCAACTCCACTTGTAACCGTTTACAAAATTTTGCGTGTAACTTTTTTCCATCCGTACTTTATTAAAAGCTAAAATTGTTGCAAGTGTTGTACTAGAAAAAATTTTAACAGTAAATCTGTCCAAACGTGATGTTTCCAGCAAACTTGTTGCATGATGGTCTAAAGAAAATAAAATTCGGCTGCCAAGATGTTTTGTAAGGCAGCAGTTTTTTTATTTTTCACATTATTTTAGCATTTTCCTATCTTAACAAATTTATGGGGCTGGTAAGAAGTGACTTAGACTTAAGTCTAAGCTTAGCTCCGAAGTACCTCTAGAAAGAAATATATAGGAGTGTCAGCATGCCCAAAACTGAATTGGAGACCGACATAATGAAAAGGATAACCTGAGTGCATGGCAGGACACTGCTCAGGGAACTAAAATTCACTCTGGTCTGATTTTATTTTTGCTTATCTTTGAGCCCAACCCTCTGGTGCTCATGCAGCCCTGACCTCAGAGTTAGTTAGCAGGATATTTCATTGGAAAAAGCAAAATGAAACATTCTTTAAAGGTAGGATTTCTTTTCACTACTAAAACACACACACGCAAAGAGGCAAAATGCCAAAAATGTCATATTTAAAGCACAAAAGTTGTAGAGCCAGAAATTCCCTGGCTTCATTAGAGGTGTGAATATTGCTATGTAGTTTCTACTCTGAGTTTTGGCTCTGTTCTCAGTTGTTGTCTTTATTCATAAGCTCAGAAATTCTGCTGAGTGTGTCCACCTCCTCTTTTGCTGCTGTGGCCAAACATGCTTTCTTTTCTGTTTTACGAATATTCCTTGCAGATCTTCTCTCTGACAATAAGTTCTTGTTCGTTTGTTGGCTTGATTTTGCTGAAAGGATGGGACAGGTAAGCTTGCGAAGAAAAGAATCCTTCCTCTTAACTCTTCCGTAGTTTTTCCTTTGCCATCTTACCTGCGTGATTAACAGGTTAGCTGATATGATAGTTTTTCCTTTTTTAATAACTTCAGGCAGAATTTTGTTGATTGTCTCCTACTATTCCCACTTGAGAGTCTGTCAGCTTCAGCGCAGCTCTCTGGGCTTGTATAGCATGGGATAAAGCGCCGCGTTAGAGATACCTGGCTAACCCTGAACAACTTGGTCTGTACACAGAACACAACTCAGCTCTGAGCAGACACTTGCTTCAGAAGTGGAAGCAGCAGAGGTGCATCAGCGCAGCACTAAACCCAGGCTAATTAGCCCCCCTGAGAAGCTCACCGCATTACCTAAAGCTTTTCAGCATCTTAGGTCACACCTTGTTTGTCCTCCTCTAAATATGTGGTATGGCTGCTTGATGTCTGAGCAGCACTCTTGGGCATCACTCCAGGGTGTCCCCATTGATTGTAACTAGGGAACATCTTCCTGACCTTTGTAACAAAGATTCCCATTCTTAAAGTCCCTTTGCTTTTGGCACCTGGCTTGTTAGTGGAGTCAGGGTCCCTGGGCAGCACTGAAGCCATTGTCAAAAGCCCAACAAGAATGGCTCTGGTATCTGTAGACCTGAAAAGTATCACGCTTTTTACAGAGAGAGCTACTACACATAGAGTAGCAAAACTACCTTTCCCAGGGAGACTTGATGCAATACCACGTGACAATGACACAGGATTTGTTTGAAGATGTCATCACCGCAAGTTTTCCAGCTTGTACACTCTGTCTGCAAGCATAGTAATGATGCCTGAACCCAGCAAACTTTTAAAAGCTAGCTGCAAGGATAGCTGGTATTACTGCCTTTGTTTTGGTGCTCTGAAGACTGTTAGTGAATTTTTTTGTGTCAGCTGCTTTCTTCTGATAAAACAACTGTGGCCAGAATTAATTTGAGGGTGAGTAGATGAGAAGAAAGAGGACCGATGATGGTGATAGCAGAGCAGAGGCACCTCAAGGTCGCAGCATTCGGACAGGGTCCGAGAGGCTTGCTCCGCTCCGAACCCAACTGGCCCATCTCCTGTGCAGCCGTGTGAGCTGATGAATAGAGAGCCCATGGTATCCAAGTTGCTGTCAGTGCTGTTCCGGTGGTTATTCCATGTGGACTTAATATTTTACTGTAGTAAAATACTAAGTGAAGAGCCTTAGCCAATGTCAATAATATCTGGTTAATGCGTATTTTTGCAGTTGTAGAGCAAAATGCAGCAATATACAACTAAACTGGTTTTATTGTTTATCTAAGAAAGCTCAGCTTAGAGGCAAAATCTCTTCTTTTTAAAATTTGATCCCAATTTTATCCATCTTTCCAGATGAAGCAAGTGAGATGCCAAGAGGCCTTGTGACTTTCTGAAGTCAGAGACTTGGCTGATGTAAATTTCCATTGTCCATTTAAAATTAATGGAGTTGATGGGATTCTTGCTAGCTCAGGATCTAGCCCTGAGACTCAGCGGAGGATTTTACTCAAATTAGAAACACCAGGTGTGTTACTGTTATACCTCCAAATTGCTTGTAAATAGGCTGCAGATGTTAAAACATTCATGATTTGCAATGTCTGAGCGTGAGGTCCAGATATTATCCACTGTGACTTCAAAAGTAGGAGAGGAGCAGGAGGAGAAAACTGGAGTGTCCACTGTGCTTATGGAAAAAGAAAATATTTCTGGGGGGAGGTCTCAGGGAGAAGTGCAGAAGGGAGAACATAGGAATGGCATAGGAATTTTGCGTCCACTGATGTGAGAGGGACTTACCTTTGAAACAAGGCATTTAGCTCCCTTATCTAGTACCATGTTACAGTGGCAGAAGCAGACAGCCTCCAGTTCTAACTGCTTATCTCTTCTTAAAAAATATTTAGACTGAGCAGACGCACTACTTACTTATATACTGCATAAGATACCATTTATCAAAAAGAAATAGGTGCCATTTGGCACCTGCTGTAATTGCTGTGCTAGAAATAGCAATACATAACTATCAGAAGAAAGGGTGGCACACTTTTAAAAAGCTTACAGCTATTTTATGTATTTCTAATGGCCAATGAATAAATGATGCGACATACATTTTACATATCTGTGAAGTAATGAATTTGAGATTAAACCATACATAATGATTTTCAGGTGCTAGACACATTTAATATACTGAGGAAAAAATTGCTTTTGATGTGAAGCATGAATATAATTTCAAGTAGGTTGGATAGTTCCTGGGAGTATCTGCTGTACCTCAAGAAAATTATTTGGCACCAGCAGTGGACTCACCGTAATACAGGAAGAGCAGTCCTATAGCCCTTGTCCCAGATGTTTAGTTCATCTTCTAGATGTCCAGTCACTAAAAAAAAGTGCTAAACATTTTTGATTTTACCTGATCCTGCCACTGCTTGCTACTATAGGCTTCAACATGAGCCATTACAAGGCACACGCAAACACAGCTGAATGTGTTCGTAAATGAGTGGTGAGGAATTTTTTTTTTTAAAAAAAAAAGAGAACAACTTGCATGACCTTCTTCCTGCAAAAAAAAAAAACCCACCCTCTGTTCATCAGTTACAACTATTGTTCAAATAGTAATAAAAATAATTATTTCTTCTTCTGAACAAAACGATGTCTAATTTTTTTTTCCTCATGGAAGGAAATGAGATAATCTTTAAATCATGGAATTTTTTAGTCATTTTTAACTCTTAAGGAGAAAGTGCATTGTCTGCCAGGCAGATGAATCTTCCATCAAAGAATTTCAGATGTGATTTTTTTCTTAATGTAATAAGACACTATGCATTTTGTCCTCAGTTCTCTGGAAGGGATCTCAAAGAAGCAATTAATATCAAACTGACTGACTGACCGACCATCTGCCAACTCCAGCACATTCAATACAACTGATGCTTTATTCAAATAAGAGTCAGAGTACAGACTCTGCCACCAGAAGAATAGATTTAGCTCAGATGGGAAGGCAAGAATGATATGTAATTATACATACAGTGAAACCTGCTCGTATTAGACTTTGCTGCACTGACGTTCTTTTTCTGCTACAGTAAAAGAGAAAATATAACAGGAAACTTCCAGTATATTGCAATGTGTAAGAGTCAAGGCAAGTCATACTGAATCTTTACTTGTCAAGAAGTTGTCTTGGGAAAGGGAGGAGTCGCCTCATCACAGAAGGTTTTGCTGTTTAAACTCAGGTATTCGGAGATGTTAAAAGGATTAAACACTCAAATCTGATTTATTTTGGTGGACTTGGGCAACATAATCTTTGAGCAACGCTTAACTCTTGTGTTTTGACATCGCAGAAGGCAGCTGCAGGGACAGGAAGCTATCCAACAAAGGGAGAGGAAATCCTGGGTTGGTTGGTTCAATAGAATATAAATGAAGAAGACATTATAATGAATAGGGCATCAAAGCTTGCAGAAGACATTTTGTGTCAGCTTCTGAGTGCCAATTTGGTGACAGCCTATAAATCAACTGCAAAGTCAGCTGGAAAAGCCATGTGAGGTTTTCTGCAACCTGGAGAGAACCTATGGGTCTGCACTACATTTTTCCTCAATTGGTTTGCTTAGCTGCAGGAGGAGGTTAGGATCTCGTCTGGAAACAAGGGCATAAAATCCTCACGTGGGTTACCGTTTCTGTATTTACACAGAAAGTGTCCTCAAGTCGCCACGCAGGGTGTGTAGTAAAGTTAGAGGAAACGGGATTTCTCAAAGTAGGACTTTCATAGCTGGTTGTAGAGATTCTAGGTTTTGATAGAGAATAATATCATAATAGTGATCAAAAGTAAAAAGAATAGGTCAGAGAATACCTACGTTGTGGGGTTTTTTTTTCTGTTAAAATAACGCTACTCTACTACGTGACATGGACAAAAATCGGGAAAGTTCGTATCACCCAGGCTTATCTATACAGCACGGAGTTCTGGCAACAGGCACAAAGCACTCAAACTTCCACAGAAGTTGAAAGTGCAAGTTTATTTATTCTCGAGACTGTTAGAACCTCTGCTTTGATATTAGACAGAGCCAGTCATTCAGAAGAAGTTGATTTTGAGTCACCAACAGCTCTAAGATATGAGTAAGTTGCAGTCTGGGACTTTTACAAGTAGAGTTGGAAAACAGAATTTGCTTCTTGACCTAAATGCTTGAGCCTTAGGATTAGCTAAGTATCTTCATTGTTCATCTGTTGATTCTTATATGAAGTACCTATAGAAAAACATACTGTCTGCACACTTCAGATACCTTAAAGAGTCAGTGCTTCTTCCTGAAAAATGCTTCTCGGGTCAGCTGTTCAAACAGTGCATGCTTTGCTTTTAGTACAAATTGAAATTAATTAGCAGCATGTGAAAGTGATTGCTAGCAATTAAGTCACTGTTCATATAGCCAGGCGCATTGCAAAGCTGGGATAGCAGGTTTGCTGTGGTTGCCTATGGGAGACTTATATATTCATTTTTAATCGTGTAGTAGTGCTTAAACCAGACCTTTGCCTGTTATACTTTGCATTTCACAGGTCAGTGAGGATTTATTTGTTTGTTTAAAATAAGGAAAATGAATTGACATTAATTTTCAATCTCATTGATTTCATTTGACATGGAGGAAGGAAACTTTCTGGGACTGAACATTAATTGCTCCTGTATAATCTGACACTCTTGCTGTATCTGCCATCTCTTTTTAAGTACTGCTGCTGACATTTGTCAACCTGCTGAGCCCGAGGAAGTGCAACTTAGAGAACTTCAAATAATTCAGACTCCTTAGCAATAATTATGCCTGCTGCTATTTTCTGCCACTATTGGGGAAAAGGATAGAAGACCTCTAGGCTGGCATCTAGCTTGCCCGCAGCCAAACTTGCTGCTTCTTCAAGGTTCTTGCTCCTTCCATTCCATCAAGGTGCACCTCCAAACCAGTCTGCAGATACTGGCACTGTGGGGAAGTTGGTTGGAGTTCTTGATACTAAACTTTACTTACCCTGTGTACAGCTGCTGCAAAGAGAAGCTCTGCTTTGCCTCCCTCAGCACCTTTCAGAGGCAGCTGGAGCCCCTGGGTGTAACCACCTCGGTGTATTGGCAGAATGATGGCTTTGATGGCCGATTGCAAGCGGAGAGGTAACGCTGTATATACGGCTGGTTTCCCTCTATTTCTAGGTAGTGTTTCCTTCTTTCTGTGGTTGAACGTGTCTGCTCAACAACATACAGCATCAGAGGAGCAAGTTTTAGCCCACTTTGGTGGTTCTTTAGGCTGCCTTGCACAGTTCTGGTCCATATTGAGACCTGGCTTGACTGAAGGATAGCCCCCATCCGAAACGATCCGCAGCACTTTCACCCTGTCACCCCAGAAGGGGCTATCTCAGGAGGACTTGCTGTCTTGGAGGGAAACAAGGGCACAGGCAAATCTTTAGGCTACTTTCACTTATACTAAGAATTGAGTCAAAATGCAAACAGGATAGATTTCTCTGCACCAATTTCTTCCCAGCAGCAAAGAACTCTATGCAGACTTAATGATTTGGCTGCCTGCTGAGACATGTAATATATGCATCTATCTCCCGATAGATTTCTGCCCTAAAAGGTACCTTTTCCATTTCATTATTTTCATCATTATGCCACCTAACACGAAAGCAGAAAGGACGAGAGTAATTTTTAAAGACATTTCTTGTTGCAGATGTGAAACTCTTAGTGGCCTTTGTAAGTTAGTACACATCTAAATGCATCTTCAGACCCTGAGTATCCCAGAGACAGCTGGTGTATTGGCTGCTAAAGGCTAATCTTCATTTAAGATACTCTTGATTGCAACTGAATATAGTGTAAAGGTATGACTCTCAAGCCCCCTGCTGCTCCAAATGTTCTGTTTCTATTCCTGCTATTATACTATTTTTTCCAAGATTGGGAAGATTAAAAGAGGAATGAGATCTCAACATTGAAAGGGAGCACGTAGCTTTATGAAAATTAAATTTTTATTTCTTCTTGATAGCACTGAAGTAAAAAATTATTAACCTTATATTTCTAATTCCCTTCTCTGAATTTCCAGATCTGTGTTATTTCTTATGAATCTTTGATTAATAAAACGTGAAAATCCTGTCGCTCCTTCAGCTACCGTGCTGCTTAGGCATTTCTGTTGTCTCAAAATAAAATAATATAAAATAGAAACCTTTTTTAGAATATGAATAACTAAATACCTCTGGTAAGCCAGCAAAACAAATTACACTATATATTTCTTAACAGCTGTGAGTTGTCAGATACAATTTTTTACTTTAAAAAAAAAAAATCAGAGTTTATTTAAACAATTTATGATATTTAACAATGGTATTTATTTTATACTTAACAATTGTATTTAAGTAACACTCGGTGACTGCTACTTCCTTTTATGGCCTTTTCCTCAGGATGTATTCTTATACTAGTGTTTCCCATGCTTACAGGGTAGGTCTTCAAGTCTTTAAGTGTTTTTAATGTTTCTTAATCCCTTTTTAGCCCTTCTATTTTGCTTTTTTTCTCTCATTTTTTAAGTAAATATTTTAAATGGAACTTTTAAATATTTTTGACACTTCTGCAAGTTTTTAATCGAAAGTATTTGCCAAACTTTGTGACTAGTAGAATACTTTCAGTTGCGTCATCATTATTTTTCTTTGATAAATTCGTTATTTGCAAAAAAAGATGTTTCCGAGTTCTTCACAGAGACTACTTTGTAGCTAATATTACAGAAATGCAGAGAATGATTTGGGTGAACTTGGGGATCCTGAATGTTCGTTCACAAGGGAACATAAAGACCAGAATTGTTTCAATGGACTGTATGTAAAATGGATCTTTAGGTTACACTGAGAAAATAATAGCAATATTATTTCATCATAAAAGGAAATGCCACAGCAGGAAATGAGAAATATGCAGGCAAATGATAAGGCAATGCAGGAATTCCTCACTGTCATGGAATGATGGGGCTGAATACATTTTGAAATATTTCTTTTTGTTGTTTTTTTTTTTTAAATTGAATGTTGTGGTCACAGTCAATACCACAGAAAAGACTGTACAGACTGTATCTCTACATAATTTGGAAATGCAGGCATTCACCACTTACCTTGTAGGCTTGAAAACACACAAAAAATGTTTTTCAGGTGTCTCCTAAAGGAATGGGTTTTCCCCTGCTTACATACATGGTTATCATGGCAACTTGAATAACAAAAATAATTTGAAGGTGATGAACAAATGTAGTACAACTTGTTTGCTGGTTCATGATATAAAAACTGATTGTAAATTAAAAAAAAAAAAAAAAAGAAAAAGATTGTGTAGCATGGCTGTCATTTCCAGTGGAGTGCAGTTATGTGTTCGGTTTCTTCTGTATTTAGGTCAATAGCATCTGAGAAATGGAGAGAGCAAAAAAGGCAAATGATTGCCCTTCAATCTCACCTCCGAACCCCTAGCCAGCATCTGAAACACAGTCTGCTCCTCTACTAGCATTTCCAGAACTTTACGTGCTAGTTGGCATTCTATTAGCTGGTTTGGATGGCCATTTTCAGAAGTTTACTGTCACGCTTTCGAAAAGGTCTCGGTTGACAGTTCTGTACAGTGACAACTTCTGTTAATTGTTCCGCAGAGAAGTTGCAGGAGCCGGTGCGAGGTCTCTGCCCGTCGGAACCGCCACCCTCCCAAACTGCCTGGGGGAGCAGGAGGAAGAATCTCACTTCTCTGCCTGTAGCATCACTGGGATTAAAGGTATTGATAGTCACCGCTGTGTAAAAAACGTTCCGTGTGCATAAAAGGAGAGCAAAGCACTAAAGCAAAAGGTACCAGAAATAGTATATGCCTTAACAAACCTGCTTTTTAAGGGAAAGCAGTTTGGCTTCAGTATGAACAGTAGTACTTTACAGCACACAACTCCTGCAAGAACGTTGCAGTTAGCAGAAAGGTGTTTATACGTGGATTTTTAAAGCCCAGGGAATCCAGAGTTAAGATTAAATTTGCAAGCCATCAAACACTTGAAAATTCATAGTTAAGGTCCGTAAACTTACCGGGCTCACTCCCACAGATGATAGTAGCCTCCCCAAATTCTTTTTTATCTACATTATAATAAATGGTATTTTTTAAATACTTTAAGAAGTCAGCAAATTTGAAAAAAACATTGCAGTTGTACTTCCACAGAAAATCCAGGAAGGGATCAAAGTGCATGTGTGTTTGTATTTTTGGTTGGCTCTTCTCTGTCCCTAAGCTGCTGCTGAGCTAAAATTAGAATGTCAGGATGGGTTACTGGGAACTAATCGCTAATAAACTCTGGTTCTGTGCGTTTAGCTCTGACAGATACATCCTTTGAATCATGGTGTATCTCGCTTTTTTGTCGTGTTTTTGCTGTGAGATGGTGAAAACTGAGGAAGGAATGTGGGGTTTTGGTTTTGTCTCATAAATCCTGAAAAACTGCCTTTCATTGTATTCCTGGAAGGCACATAATAAAGTAATAAGTATAAAATCCTCATTTCTATATAACCACAAGCTTAGGGGAAGTTATATCATAGCCCTTGCTTTGAAACTTGACTTGAGGGGTGTGGAGGAGTAGGAAGGCAAATTTTAGAATGAGGGCAAATTTACTGATAATCATGAAAATTGTGGATGAGGCATTATTAATATATGGTCTCTGGGAGTCTACATGAGGAATCTATTACGTGTGTTGAAAACACAACTGTTATCATTGCATAAATAACGTATGCAGTTTAGTGGTGAGCTTTTAATTTCCAATACCTGTGTGTTGTTTGAGAGTTACTGAGCCTGTATCTCTCGTACAAATCCCAAAATAACAGAGGCAGTGCAGAGTTCAGAGCAGAGCTTCCAGATGCTTAAACAATGTCAAACTTCACTGATGCCCTTTCCAGTCATGTGGATCCTGCTAGCCTGGCTTCTGCATACAAGTCAAATATAGCTGCCTGTAGAAGTAAAGCAGAAATACATTACCAGTGTTTGTTTTTAATTCTCCTTGTGACCTGGACAGCTTATGAACAAATTTGGAAGCCTAATTAAAATAATGCATTGAAAGCTGTCAGTAGATTTGAACAGCGTGAAGAGGTGGTGACACTTTTTTGATTTAAAAACAAAGTAAGTTGGGCATCGGAGTGAAAAATAAAATCCTTTCTGTAGTTGATGGTTCCCAGGGATTAAAATGAGCACACAGTGGAAGTGTTTGGAGAAGTCTCAGTTTTCCATTCCTCCTCCTTGTGTATTGCAGACACTGTTAGAGGAGAAGGGCAGGCCATGCTGGCTCTGGGAAACAAACGGCTGACAGTTTTCCAAGCCAGCTACAGAGTATTCCTTACACTGAAGACCAAGGTGTTTTTAATAGCTCGCAGAGATAGCACTGTTTTGATTTAGAATCAGCACAGAGTATGCCATTCCCTGCTTATCTACAGCAAGCATCTGCTTTAAGATTACAGTACTTTCTATAGAGCTGCAAAAGTGTGTTGACATGCTATAAGTTAAAGGGAGATAGAGTTCACGGAGTGCTCAGACAGGATGCTGCTCCCACCAAAGCCAAAAGTAAAGCTTGCTGTGACTTCATATACGTGAAGGGTTCAGCTCCAGCTTCCGAAACAAATACCATGAAAAGACAAGGGAGAGAATAGAAAGGCTGAATAATAGCCAAGTCCTGAATCAAGTCACTAAGAACCGAGTCAACCTCTGACCCTGGCCAACCAGCCAGCTGCTTGCCTGGAGGTAAGCGGTTCTTCCCTGGGTTAAAGCTGGCAGAGCCTTCTCCCGTGCCAGCCCTTTTGAGGCAAAGGAAAGGTGGATGTCAGTGTGCAGCTCTGTCGCCTCCAGAGTGGAGTGAAAGCAGGCACCACCATGACGCAGTTTGTTTGGCTGTGAGAGAACGTATACAAACTAAGATGACCGGCAACCACCAGCCTCTTGAGATTCTCCCAGATGTGTCTATGTATTCATACTTTTTTCTCCGAAACAAGGATTTCTTATTTAATGCCATCAACCTAATATATGCAGAAACGTGCATACGCAGAATTTACTATATGCTGAGGAAAGAAATGTTTGTTTTGTACTCTCTGGTGTCCAAGGTCAAAAATCATCTGTTGCTGCTGGTCTAAATACCAATTAAGGTTTTCCACTGTCTGATACTGGCTAGGACCTCCTGTGCTTACCTTTCTACTGACATATTACAGTGTAATTTGTATTTCTCTTGTGATACTGTAACAGAGTTCAGGCTTTGAGTTAGCTAAAAGTAATATTGAGGAAAAGGAGCTGGTTGGCTTTTTTTTTTTTAATTCTTAAAACTCCAGGTTGAATTTAATAGCAGTTAAGATCCTGGTGATTCATCTGTATTGTTCCTTTAGAAATAACCACTGTGTTATAGTTCCATATCCCATCAGGTCTATATTTTACATTTCTGGTTTTGTGATCTTGAGTTCCAAGATGACAACTGAGACTGCAGGGAAAATTTCTCAGAGAAACTGTGTTCACCTCTTTTGGAGGCTTGTAGGAATGTTGGAGGGGTTTAGTAGTACCTTTCCATCGATGCAGAAATTGTCATCTTAGTGTGATCCAGTTTGATTATTTTCATTTTTATTCTCATGTGTTTTGAGACTATCTGCAGGGCTGGTTTGGTGGGAGGCAGAGGAAAGGAGGAATGAGCCCTTTGTGGGAATGCGCCCTTTGTGAAGAGGCTGTGTGATTTACGTGGACCAGTTTCAGTGCGATTAGTTGAAATAGGAAGGTGTTAGCAGATACTACCCGTCAGTTGTAGTTTATTACATAAATATGCATAGTACAGAGATAATAAAAATGAAATCTCCCATTTCAATCTTTCTTTAGTCTTAATGCCTAAAGATATTGAAAGTAAAGTCCCCCCAAAATGCATTGCAACCTTTTTCCAGTTCGCAGCTGAGTGATTTGTTCTCCCAGCCAGGCCTAGATGAGCTACCTAGTTATGTGTTATTTATCTCTGAATACCACGTGAGCCTTAAGACCCTCTCGTATTTTTCCTTTTATGGTTGAGGGTCTCTGAAGACTGATGCAACTTGAAGAGTAGAACTGGCAAAGTAGTACCTGCTGGTAGCTTGGTAGGGTGCTGCTGAGCAATCGGTGTCTCGGACATCGGTGTTACACCCGGGAGCTCCCGTCGCTTGTGACTCGCCTTCTCTTGCAGTTGGGAGTAATGGCTGCTCCTCAGGTTTCGATACCTCCGATGTGGCAAGTTTGGCGTCCTGTGGTGAAGAGTGAGCCAATGAGTATGAAGAGAGACAGCTATGGTTGACGGTAGCGACGAGTAAAGTGGCTTTCCTGATGATTGTGGCCCCCGTGATGGTTTCTGAAATGCCTGACACAGAATAAGTATCCTCATTATTTTCCTCTACAAGACCTTTTTTCCTCCGTAACTGCTAGAGAGGAACATAATTGAGAGACATTAACATATTTATTGACTGAAGTAACAGAAATTTGAGGGGAAAAAAAATGTTGTGAATAACATTCCCTTATTACTTTCTTGACTGAAAATCTATGTAAGAAAATACCTTGACTTCCTTCAGGCTTGAAAAATAGCAGGTGCTCTTACTGAGGCTGCCACAAGTGTTCTGAGAGACTCGTGTGTTCTGATAAGGCAATACAGATGTGAGAGAAGCAGACCGTGTCCATCAGCAAGATGACAGAAAAGGAAAGGGGGCCTTCCCACTATTAAGTTCACGGTGTTTCGTTCCTTGAGGCTGGTTTCACATCAGTTTGGGGGTTCCACAGACCTCCTGATGTGTCTGTCATGACTAATCACATAACCTAAAGTTTAGGCCACTTAGTATATGGAATGGCAAAGCTCTTACAAAAGGATGAGGAGCAATCTATAACCCCCCATATGATATAATATATAATGTAGGTAAATATGTATATTTATATAT
>NW_009618090.1:178155-183043 GCF_000690535.1 Cariama cristata | reverse complement strand
GGAGGAGCCCGCCTGGCTTTGCCGGGGGCTCGGTGCTTCGTGCGGGTCTCGAAACCTGAGGGGAAAAAACCTCAGGCCCGAGGAAGAAAAGCAGAAAATGTCTTTGAGTTATGCTGCTTTCTGTGAGTTATGTCTTTTTAAGACTATAAAACGCCAGCAGCTGCTGCAATTACTACTGCCTGCTACGTTGCCTGTGGTCATTATGACTGACTCTTACGTAAGATGATGAGCGGTTTTGTGGAGCGTGTACTTAAAATACTTAGAATACCCTGTAAGGCAATACTACTGTTTCGTATTCTGCTTAGTTTTAGGGAAGTTGCATGCTGCGTAGCATCAAGTTTTCCAGTTCAGCTATTCAGAGTTACTTCCTGCCTGAAGACCTGATCTAGACTCGGTATCTTAGCTTTTATCTATTCATGCGTTAAGAAGCCTTCCTATCTAGTTCCTGTTGAAGAGAAGCTGTAATTCAGTATGTTTTTCTATATGATGACCATGTAACTATGTTCATCTTCAGGTGTGAGAGACTTGCTTGAAGCACTTAAAGTGGCTGAATGGTACTATTTTGAAACCTTCTGTCTATGTTGCTAACTGTTCTGTTACGTAAATTGGAGGTGTATGGTTTTTTATTTCTCTTTATGCATGCATGTATCCAGCAACATAACTTGGCTGACTTCATTGTATAGATGAAGTAGGTAATTGAAACTAAGACAAAATAGATGGTTTACCAGGAAGATCTATTTGCTTATGACAGGAAGCAAATATAAGAAACATACCCGTGCTGCAAAATAATGTTACTGTATTCTGCATGTGCTCTAGGAAAGCTGTCTTGTGAAATTAATTAGAATGCCAAGATCTGAAAACCAGTGACTGGTATTCTTTCAGTTATTTTCAAGACTGCTCTACGTAGTTGCATAACAATTTCGGAAGTACTTTAAATGAAATATTTTCTTTTAGTTAGTATGAGAGTCAGTCTGAATCCTCAGCTACCTCTTCTTTATATTTAAGATGATGTAAGTGCTATGTGTTTTATACAATCTCATTATTCTGATTAAAAGCTTACTCTTAAAGATTTGAGTGGAAATAAGTTATGCAGTTCTGTTAAATGTGACTGCTAAAGAATGTGTGTGTGAACAGAAGTTTAAGTACATGTAGATTCAGGAGGATTACGTTTTAGGAACATAGATACTGGCCGTTTCGCTGGGTCTGAAGTGGAGGTCTGTAAGATCCAGTAAGATACCGAATCATCCTCAATATCCAGTAGGATACTGAAAGATTTGAACTGCTTTCTAATAGTTTAATAGGACTTAATTCTAATATGGGAGTCCTCTGTAGTTGCTCTGAAGACTTATTCTTGAAAGCGCACCTCATGTAGCTTAATTTCAGTGTACAGCTTGGTTTAAATGGGTGAGGTTGGAATTTGGGAGCTTAAGTGAGAGACAACTTACTGTGATCAGAAAAAAATCCAGATACTAACTACTTAGTAGCACTAACACATAATGTAAACAAGGGGCAAAAAAATGCCTCCCTTGCTTCCCAAAAGGTGGTGTACTTTTATTATGTCTAGATTAGCATAGGCCTTTGCTGTTTGCAGATTGAAGCCTCGTTTAGAGATTCTGCTGTCTGAACTTGTTCTGTCTTCTTAAATATCTAGTGTTACCAGATGTGGCAGAAGATACAGTCTCACCAACTAAAGCTCGGACCATGAAGGACTATGAAAATGTAAGCAGACTTTTAATATGACTCAGTGACAGATTTATGGCTAAGATGTTTCTAACATGGTGGCTAAAGTGTTGACTGTCTGGGTCAGGTTCTTACTTTGTGTCAGTCAACACAAATCTCTTGGAGGTGTGACCAGCTTGCTTACTGTGCTTTGAACCTCTGTTTCTTAAGTATTGCTTTCAAAAACAGAGGCAAAAATTTGTTGTTGAGACTAGCCAACTGCTGCTCTTAAGTTGTGAAACAAAAATTGGTGCACACTGCACAAAAGTTCATGCAATCACCAGAAACATAAGAACTTGGTTTGCAAGTCTGCAATTTATTTATTTCAGGGAAGCATCAAGTCTGTTTTCATTTAGACTAGTACAGGATTTGGCTTTTTTTAATTCATTGACTGCAGTATAATACCTTTTAACTTTATAATTATATATGAGTGTGCTTGGAATACTTTTGATGTAAAGGTCTAGTATCATTGTGACAATTCTGTAGATAAAACTGGTTTTGGCACTTACTGGGATATGAAGGAAAATAGTAGATTTTTTTTTTTAATATGTTACTTGTATTGGTTATTTAAATTAAATAAGCTAGTTGCTTGTAACTGCTGAATGATGGTTTGGTTGGGGTATAGCTGTGTTGCAGGACAACTCTTCCGTAAAAAGTTTTAAATTGTTTTACTGTGTTCTTATGATTGTGTGAAGAAACTGTAGAGGGGAAAGCAATCAAAAATCTGAGCTGACTGCTACAGGTATAGGCTGTGGCTTGCTGTTTTTAGGATGTGTTCAAGTGTCTGCAGTTTTTTAGTGTGCTTCTATAGCTGCTGTTACCTCTTGTAGTATTGTTATGTTTGAAATGACTGTTTCTTCTAAATTCTTTCATTTTCTTGTGGCTTTATATCCCTCTGAGGAGAAAGCTATGCTCTCTGCTCAGAATTTAAGTCTTGTTTTGGAAAGCCTTGAGAAAGGATGTTTTTTACCGTCTGTATCTATTTCACTTTCTCTTTTGCTTTTTTGTATTGGCTGGGGGAGAAAGACACTGCCTTGGCATTAGTATGTGCGTAAAATCTTTAACTGTGATATCTGCTGAAGACCTCAGTCTAGAATATACATTCTGCAAGTGGTTTATTGTCTGCAGTGTTTGTTTGCACAGGGGGAAAAGTTGTAGAAGGGAGGAAAAGTCTGTTGTTGTTTGTTCTGTGTGGTGTAGAAGAGAAAGGGTCTCCCCACAGATCTCTGTCTTCCTGGTACGTACAGACCACTTATGTTAAACTGAGCTGTAAAACTTCTCATTGGCTTTTATGGATGCCAACAGTATAATGAAGCTCAAAAATCCATTCAAGTAATGGAAGAAGAATCCATTAATACCATTAAACACAGAGATATTTCTATAACTTCTGTTTTTGAGTCTTTAAGATTGCTAGTAGCTGGAAGGCTAAACTTGAGAAAGGGAGCATTTGCTTTCTTTGTCCTTCTGTTATTTACCAGGCATCCAGTAGTAGCTGCGTTTAGATGCGCTTTTGGACTGACAGCGTAAGACTGTTCTTATCCCACTTTAAAACAAATCTGAATTAGCACGTGAAGTTCCTGATATCTCCTGCTTGGAGAATGTTTGTGTAGATATATATTACTGCACGAATTTGCTGATCTTTGAGGCTATGTTATTTACACAGGATATGAGAAGGAAGTAATGAAGAGTGGGCTCCTTGCCTTGCAGCTCTGTGAGAACAAGATGGATGTAATGACCCTTGAATGGGCTAAAGGGTGGATCCATGTAGAAAAGGTCCTTTTATGTTTAGACCTGGAGAAGATGCTGAGCCAGATAATATTAGAGGTGTGGATTTTTTTGGTATTTATAGTGTGTCCCACTTTCTTGCAACACTGAGGGGAACCACCTTGTGATAGAAGATGTGATTACGTGGGTAAAGTGAAAGATATCTCTAATTGAGGACCTCGTTATGGTTTATTAGATGTTCATGAATCAAAAGGGTGATTGGTATCAAGTTAGGGAACTAAGTAATAATATTTATGGGTTTTTTCTTGTGTGCCCAAACCCACTTAGAGTTTTGCTGTCTTGTAAAATGGCCTCTGCTGGCAAAAAACTGTGTTGTGCTGTGAAACCACAGCCTCTGCTGACAGATGCCATTTTGTATAGAAGTGGCTCTGTGCAGGCTTGGAAAGGAGCTAAACCAAGCTAAGCAAGTGGTATTTGCTATCATGCTGTCTGTGGTGTGGAATATTCTGTGTAGAGTGTATTGCACTGTCCTGTTTTTTCAAGAATTGTCTGCTATTTCTCTTCTTTCATTCCTTTTTTAAATACAGAAATCAAAATGCATAAAGAAATTAAGACAGAGTCTTTAAATGCCAGAGGAGAGGATTGCCATTAAAATGCCTTTGCAGCGTGAACATGTTCACATTTTACACGTCTTTTATTAAGCTGTAACGTTTTAATTGTAGTCTGCCTGAATTAACTTTCCTCTGAGAAACTGAATGTCAGAGACAACATTTGTTTCACTTCTTGGTTTATGGTTGCATAGTTGGTTTTATTTGCCTTTTGAAAATAGTACTCTTAAACTCTTTCGTTTAATTCTATTGCCGTTGTAATACATGTGAGTAGAATTAAGGTATACTGATTTCTTTTGAAATTATTTTTTCCTTTTGACTCAGAAATGTATTGAAAGTGTGAAGACTAAGTAGGGATTCAACTAATACAATTTCAGAGTGTCTTTGGCACTTGGACTTTTTCAGAATCAACAAACAGAGACTAACTGTTAGGAATGATCTACTGACAGCTTAAAAAAACCCCCAAAAACCTACAAACCCACAAGCCAAACCAAATGCTGTAAGATCGCTCTTACTAGTTGAACATAGTGCTGAACTTGCCAGCAAGACATGCAGGACCTAGTACAGTTCTGCAGCCTTACTTCATTTAAGAAATCTTTAATTTCTTTGCTTATTCTAAATAAGGATTTCAGTTTTGAGCAATATTCTGCATCAGGCTCTATGACTTGAATTGAAGTACAAAGTTGCATTGTTTTCATGCTTGCATCTAATTGAATGTTCCAAAATAGTAATTCCAGTTATTCAAGATACACTGTGATACTCATGAGGTATCATGATTTAAGCAATTACAACTTGCATAGTTCAAGTTTATATCCGCTACTGTTTGTGATCGTCCA